>NC_044573.1:111785145-111828675 GCF_901933205.1 Camarhynchus parvulus | reverse complement strand
TTTGGAGTTTGGGGTTTGGGGTTTGGGGTTTGGGGTTTGGGGGTTTTGGGTTTGGGGTTTGGGGTTTGGGGTTTGGGGTTTGGGGTTTGGGATTGGGATCGGGGTTTTGGAGTTTGGGGTTTGGGGTTTGGGGTTTGGGGTTTGGGGGTTTGGGGGGGGTTTGGGGTTTGGGGTTTGGGATTGGGATCGGGGTTTGGAGTTTGGGGTTTGGGGTTTGGGGTTTGGGGTTTGGGGTTTGGGATTTGGGTTTGGGCTTTGGGGTTTGGGATTCAGGATTCGGGATTCGGGCAGGGCGGGTCTCACCGGGGTGCTGTAGGTGCCCTCGTAGACCTCTCCGAAGAATCCCTCGCCCAGGATCCGGCCCAGCGCCACGGCGTCCCGGCTGATCCCGAACGGCTGGGCTGCAACGGGAGATTCCGTGAGCGTTCCGGGGATCCACCCGGGAGATCCACCCGGGAGATCCACCCGGGAGATCCACCCGGAATGAACACCCGGGAGATCCACCCGGGAGATCCACCCAGGATAAACACCAGGGAGATCCACCAGGGAGATCCACCCGGAGTGAACACCGAAGGAGATGTCCGTGGCTACCGAGGCTCTCAGGCCGTGAGGATCCATGAGGAGCCATGGATCCTCCCATCTCCAAAATTCCCACATCATCCATGGATCCTCCCATCTCCATCCATGGAGATCCAAAATTGCCCTCTCCAAAATTTCCACAAGGATCTATGGAGCCTGCCCTCTCCATCCATGAGGATCCATGAAGATCCATGAGGATCCATGGATCCTCCCATCTCCAAAATTCCCACATGGATCCATGGATCCTCCCATCTCCATCCGTGAAGATCCATGAGGATCCATCCATTAGGATCCATGGATCCTGTCCTCTCCATCCATGACAATCCATGGATCCTGTCCTCTCCATCCATGACAATCCATGGATCCTGCCCTCTCCATCCATGACAATCCATGGATCCTGCCCTCTCCATCCATGAAGATCCATGAAGATCCATGAGGATCCATGAGGGTCCATGAGCGTCCATGAGGAGCCGTGACAATTCATCTCCATCCATGAAGATCCATGAGGATCCATGGATCCTCCCATATCCAAAATTCCCACATGGATCCTCCCATCTCCAGCCTTGAAGATCCATGGGGATCCATGAGCATCCATGGATCCTGCTCTCTCCATCCATGAAGATCCATGGATCTTCTCATCTCCAGAATTCCCACATCATCCATGGATCCTCCCATCTCCATCCATGAGGATCCATGAGGATCCATGGATCCTGCCCTCTCCAAAATTTCCACAAGGATCCATGGATCCTGCTCTCTCCATCCATGAGGATCCATGAGGATCCATGAGGATCCATGAGGATCCATGAAGATCCATGAGGATCCATGGATCCTGCTGTCTCCATCCATGAGGATCCATGAAGATCCATGAGGATCCATGAAGATCCATGAGGATCCATGGATCCTGCTCCCTCTCCATCATCCCAAGGATCCCCGGATCCCGCCCCACGCCTCATCCCAGCTCCCCCAGGACCTTCTGAGAGCCTTGGCGAGGCTGGGACGGGGTTTTGGGGATGGGCAGGAGGAACGGGGACACCTCAGCTGCGGAATTCCCGCTGGAACCACCTACCTCCAGATCTCGGCCTCGAGGACTCATCCAGGATTTCCGCGTAAATTTCGGAATCTGGAGGGGAAAAATCGGGATGCGGGAATGGGATCAGGAAGTTTGGTGGGTGTGTGTGTGTGAGGTCTTCCAGCATCTCCAGAGGGTCTGGTGCCCCCTCGGGATGCTTGGATGCCCTCTGGAGAAGAGCTGGGCGTGTCCAGCATTCCCGAATCCCGTACGGAATGTGTCCCCAGCCGGGACTCACCGCCGCTGACGCTGTGGGAAAGCGTGGAGAGCCGCTCCCCGAGATTCCTGAGGGTGGGAAGAGGGTCAGGGAGCGGGGTCGGGGATGGGGGACGGGGAACGGGGACGGGAATCCCAGGAAAAGGGACGGGATCACTCACGGGGCCGGGATCTGAGGGAGGCTGATCCTCTTCTCGGTCTGCGGGGAGGGCGGGGAAGGTCCCGTCCCATCCACATCCCACCCCATCCCAATCCCATCCCCATCCCGTCCTGTCCCAATCCCATCCCAATCCCATCCCAGTCTCATTCTCATCCCAATCCCATCCCCATCCCGTCCTGTCCCAATCCCATCCCAGTCTCGTTCTCGTCCCAATCACATCCCCATCCCAATCTCATCCCATCCTGTCCCGTCCTGTCCCATCGCATTCCAATCCCATCCCATTCCATCCCATGGATCCCATCCTGTACCATCCCACCCCATCCCATTAACTCCATCCCATTCCATCCCCTGGATCCCAGCCCATCCCATGGATCCCATCCCATGGATCCCATCCCATTCCATCCCAATCCCATTGCCCTTCCCATTCCATCTCATCTCAGTCTCATTCCCATCCCAATCTGATCCCAATCCCAATTCCATCCCATCCCATCCTGTCCCGTCCTGTCCCATCCCATCCCATGGATCCCATCCCATCCCAATCCCATTCCCCTTCCCATTCCATCTCATTGCAATCCCATTCCATCTCATCTCAGTCTCATTCCCATCCCAATCCCAATCCCAATCCCATCCCAATCCCAATCCAAATCCCAATCCCATCCACTCCACCCCATTCCAACACCATCTGTATTCCCATCCCAATCCCATCCCAATCCCATCCCAATCCCAATCCCAATCCCATCCACTCCACCCCATTCCAACACCATCTGTATTCCCATCCCAATCCCATCCCAATCCAAATCCGATTCCAAATCCCAATCCCAATCCCATCCACTCCACCCCACTGCAACACCATCTGTATTCCCATCCCATCTCATCTCATCTCATCCAACCCTATCCCATCCCATTTCAC
Source organism: Camarhynchus parvulus (assembly GCF_901933205.1). NCBI lineage: Eukaryota > Metazoa > Chordata > Aves > Passeriformes > Thraupidae > Camarhynchus > Camarhynchus parvulus. The sequence continues at coordinate 111,825,741 of NC_044573.1, read as the reverse complement.
CCCATTCCATCCCATTCCATGAAAAGTCATCCTCATCCCATCCTCATCCCCATCCCATCCCATCCTCATCCCCATCCCATCCCATCCATCCCATCCATCCCATCCCATCCCATCCCATTTCCCCCACCCCATCCCCATCCCATCCCATGGATCCCATCCCATGGATCCAATCCCACCCATGGATCCCATCCATGGATCCCCCATGGATCCCCATCCCATCCCATCCCATGCCAATCCCACCCATGGATCCCATCCCATCCCATGGATCCCATCCCACCCCACCCCATCCCATGGATCCCCATCCATGGATCCCATCCCAAACCCCCATCCATGGATCCCATCCATGGATCCCATCCCAATCCCATTATCCCATTATCTCATCATCCCATTATCCTATTATCTCATCCCATCACATTATCCCAACACACTGATCCCATCCCATTGATCCCATCCAACTGATCCCATCCCATCCCATTCCATGATCCCATCCCATGATCCCATCCCACCCTACCCCATCCCATGGATCCAATTCCATCCCATCCCATTGATCCCAATCGCATCCCATCGATCCCATTATCCCATTATCCCATCCCATCCCATGGATCCATGCATCCCATCCAACTCCACGCCATCCCATGGATCCCATCCCCTGGATCCCATCTCATCCCACTATCCCATCCCATCCCATCCTATCCAACTTCATTCCGTTCCCTGCTTCCCATCCCACCCCTTGGATCCCACCCCATCCCATGGATCCCATCCCATGGATCCCATCCCACCCCACCCCATCCCATGGATCCCATCCCATCCATGGATCCCATCCCACCCCACCCCATACCATGGATCCCATCCCATGGATCCCATCCCACCCCACCCCATCCCATGGATCCCATCCCATGCATCCCATCCCACCCCACCCCATCCCATGGATCCCATCCCCTGGATCCCATCTCATCCCACTATCCCATCCCATCCTATCCAACTTCATTCCGTTCCCTGCTTCCCATCACACCCCCTTGGATCCCACCCCATACCATGGATCCCATCCCATCCCACGGATCCCATCCCACCCCACCCCATACCGCGGATCCCACCCCATCCCATGGATCCCATCCCATGGATCCCATCCCACCCCACCCCATCCCATGGATCCCATCCCACGGATCCCATCCCACCCCACCCCATCCCATGGATCCCATCCCACGGATCCCATCCCACCCCACCCCATACCATGGATCCCATCCCACGGATCCCATCCCACCCCACCCCATACCTCGGATCCCATCCCATCCCATGGATCCCATCCCATGGACCCCATCCCACCCCACCCCATCCCCTTGGATCCCATCCCATCCTGTGGATCCCATCCCACCCCACCCCATCCCCTTGGATCCCATCCCATCCCATGGATCCCATCCCATGGATCCCATCCCACCCCACCCCATACCATGGTTCCCATCCCATCCCCTTGGATCCCATCCCATCCTGTGGATCCCATCGCATGGATCCCATCCCACCCCACCCCATACAATGGATCCCACCCCATACCATGGATCCCATCCCACCCCATGGATCCCATCCCAACCCATCCCATCATCATAACCCAATCCCATTCCATTATCCCAACCCATTGATCCCAATCCATTGATCCCATTGATCCCATTGATCCCATTGATCCCATTGATCCCATCCCATAATCCCACTATCCCATTATCCCACCCCAACCCCACTATCCCACCCCTCTGGCATTCCCACCTTTCCCGGGGAGGGCGATGAGCGAGGTCTCCGTTCCCGCCTGGAGCCGGCAGTACCCGTCGATGAGGTCGGCCATGTTCTCCGCCTCGGCCAGCGACGACGTCCGGATGGACAGCGACTGGGAATGCCGGGATGGGCACGGATGGGATCGGGGTCATCAGCCCTTCTGCCCGATCCCATCCCATGGATCGGGGTCATCAGCCCTTCTCCAGGATCCCATCCCACCCATCCCATGGATCGGGGTCACCTCTTCTGCCCAATCCCATCCCATGGATCGGGGTCACCTCTTCTGCCCCATCCCATCCCATGGATCAGGGTCACCCCATCTGCTCCATCCATCCCATGGATCAGGGTCACCCCTTCTGCCCCATCCCATCCCATGGATCAGGGTCACCTCTTCTGCCCAATCCCATCCCATGGATCAGGGTCACCTCTTCTGCCCAATCCCATCCCATGGATCACGGTCACCCCTTCTGCCCCATCCCATCCCATGGATCAGGGTCACCTCTTCTGCCCGATCCCATCCCACCATCCCATGGATCAGGGTCACCCCTTCTGCCCGATCCCAGTTTTCCATAACTGCCCTTCCGAGGTTTCCAAAACACCCAGGATGGCACCCAAGACATGGGATATGGGATGTGGGATATGGGATGTGGGATATGGGATATGGGATGTGGGATATGGGATGTGGGATGCGGGATATGGGATGGGGGATGTGGGATGTGGGATGGGGGATGTGGGATGTGGGATGTGGGATATGGAAATGGGATATGGGATGTGGGATATGGGATGTGGGATATGGGATGTGGGATGTGGGATTTGGGATGTGGGATGTGGGATATGGGATGTGGGATGTGGGATATGGGATATGGGATATGGAAATGGGATATGGGATATGGGATAATGGGATGTGGGATATGGGATATGGGATAATGGGATGTGGGATGTGGGATATGGGATATGGGATGTGGGATGTGGGATGTGGGATAGGGGATAGGGGATCGGGGATAGGGGATAAGGGATATGGGGTATGCGGTATGGGATATTGGATGGGATAATGGGATAATGGGATGTGGGATGTGGGATGTGGGATATGGGATGTGGGATGTGGGATATGGGATGTGGGATGTGGGATATGCGATATGGGATATGGGGTAGGGGATATGGGATGTGGGATATGGGATGTGGGATGTGGGATGTGGGATAAGGCACAGGGAATGTGGGATGTGGGATGTGGGATGTGGGATGCGAGATGTGGGACGTGGGATATGGGATGTGGGATATGGGATGTGGGATATGGGGTATGGGATATGGGATGTGGGATAAGGCATAAGGCACAGGGAATGTGGGATGTGGCATTCCCAGGAATTCTCCCCCAGCTCCTCACCTGGGGGGTCCCACTCAGCCCCAGCTGCAGCAGGGCCTGCCCATCCTCCGTGGCGGAGCACTGGATGGATTTGATATCCCGGAATTCCGCCAGGCAGGTGGGCTGGGAAGGGGGGAATTCATTGGGAATTCCGTCCATGGGAGTGTTCACCCCCGACCCCGAGGGGGCAGTTCCCAGTTCCCAGCTGGAATTCCCACCTTGGTGTCCTTGCTGGTCACCTGGCGGATGCCCTTGGGGCCGATCACCAGGTCCACAGTGATGTTCCATCCTTGCTGCAGGCAGGATGGGGATTTGGGATGAGGGGCATTCCCAAGGGTCAGGTGCCATCCCAATCCATCGCCATAAAATCCCAGCCCCGGCCTCAGCCCATCTCCAGCTCTCTCCACACATTCCGTTGCCACCCGCCATGTATGTTCCAAGTGAGTCCCATCCCGTATCCCATCCCATGCCATATCCCATCCTGTATCCCACCCCACCCCATCCCATCCCATCCCATCCCATCCCATCCCATCCCATCCCATCCCATCCCATCCCATCCCATCTCCATAACACCCATCCCATCCCATCCCACCTAACTCCACCCCACTTTATCCCATATCCTGTATCTCACATCCCTTGTCCTATATCCCACATTTTATATCCCCTATCCCACATCCCATATCCCACATCCCACATCCCATATCCCACATCCCACATCCCATATCCCATATCCCACATCCCACATCCCACATCCCATATCCCACATCCCACATCCCACATCCCACATCCCACATCCCATATCCCACATCCCACATCCCATTATCCCATTATGCCATCTGATATCCCATATCCCACATTCCCACATTCCCCAATCCCCTATCCCGAATCCCCAATCCCCCATATCCCGTATCCCGTTTCCGGGTGGGCACTCACGACGAGCTGGCATCGGAAGCTCTCCTGGTCGATGGGGGCTAAGCTGGCCAGGGTGTGCAGGAATTTCAGGATGCACTCCTCCTCCCGCAGCAGCGCGTACTGCTGGAACGTCTGCTGGATCATCTTCCGCAGCTGCCGCGGCTGGCGGGACACCACCGGGACATCGGGGTCGGGAACAGGAACCCCGGGATTGGGTGGGATGTGGGAGTGGGGCGTTGGATATGGGAACGGCAGGATGGACACGGTGTTGGGTTTGGGGACACTGAGATGGACACAGTGTTGAATACAGGAGTGGGGCATTGGATTTGGGAACGGCAGGATGGACACAGTGTTGGGTTTGGGAACAGCAGGATGGACATGGCGTTGGATACAGGAGTGGGGCGTTGGATATGGGAACAGCAGGATGGACACGGTGTTGGGTTTGGGAACACTGGGATGGACACAGTGTTGGATACAGGAGTGGGGCGTTGGGTTTGGGAACGGCAGGATGGACATGGCGTTGGATACAGGAGTGGGGCGTTGGATATGGGAACGGCAGGATGGACACGGTGTTGGGTTTGGGAACGCTGGGATGGACACAGTGTTGGATACAGGAATGGGGCATTGGATTTGGGAACGCTGGGATGGACACAGTGTTGGGTTTGGGAACGCCGGGGTGGACACGGTGTTGGATACAGGAGTGGGGCATTGGATTTGGGAACAGCAGGATGGACACGGTGTTGGGTTTGGGAATGGCAGGATGGACACAATGTTGGGTTTGGGAACGGCAGGATGGACACGGTGTTGGATACAGGAATGGGGCATTGGGTTTGGGAACACTGGGATGGACACAGTGTTGGATACAGGAACAGGGTGTTGGATACGGGAATGGCAGGGTGGACACGGTGTTGGGTTTGGGAACACTGCAGGATGGACATGGTGTTGGATACAGGAACGGGGTGTTGGATACGGGAATGGCAGGGTGGACACGGTGTTGGGTTTGGGAATGGCAGGATGGACACGGTGTTGGATACAGGAACGAGGCATTGGATTTGGGAATGGCAGGAAGGACACGGTGTTGGGTTTGGGAATGGCAGGATGGACACAGTGTTGGGTTTGGGAACGGCAGGATGGACACGGTGTTGGGTTTGGGAACGGCAGGATGGACACAGTGTTGGATACAGGAACGGGGTGTTGGATACGGGAATGGCAGGGTGGACACGGTGTTGGGTTTGGGAACGCTGGGATGGACACAGTGTTGGATACAGGAATGGGGTGTTGGATTTGGGAACACTGGGATGGACACGCTGTTGGGTTTGGGAATGGCAGGATGGACATGGTGTTGGATACAGGAATGTGGTGTTGGATTTGGGAACGGCAGGGTGGACACGGTGTTGGGTTTGGGAACACTGAGATGGGGCCAGTTTGGGATATGGGAAGACTGGGATTGGGACAGTGTGGGATACGGGAACACCAGGATGGACATGGTGTGGGATATGGGAACACCGGGACGGGGATGGTGTGGGATATGGGAACACCGGGATGGACAGGATGGAACACAGGATGGGTGTGGATATGGGAACACCGGGACGGGGATGGTGTGGGATATGGGAACACCGGGATGGACACGGTGTGGGATACGGGAACACCGGGATGGGTGTGGGATATGGGAACACCGGGGATGGACACGGTGTGGGATATGGGAACACCGGGATGGACACGTTGGGGATATGGGAACACCGGGATGGGGACGGTGTGGGATATGGGAACACCGGGATGGACACGGTATGGGATATGGGAACACCGGGATGGGGGCGGTGTGGGATATGGGAACATCGGGATGGACACGGTGGGATATGGGAACACCGGGATGGACACGGTGTGGGATATGGGAACACCGGGATGGACACGGTGTGGGATACAGGAACACCGGGATGGACACAGTGTGGGATATGGGAACACCGGGATGGGGACTGTATGGGATATGGGAACACCGGGACGGGGACTGTATGGGATATGGGAACACCGGGATGGACACGGTGTGGGATATGGGAACACCGGGATGGGGACTGTATGGGATATGGGAACACCGGGACGGGGACTGTATGGGATATGGGAACACCAGGATGGACACGGTGTGGGATATGGAACACCGGGATGGGGCGGTGGGGATACGGAACACCGGATGGGTGTGGGATATGGGAACACCGGGATGGACACGGTGTGGGATACACAGAACACCGGATGGACACAGTGGGGATACGGAACACCGGATGGGGACTGTATGGGATACAGGAACACCGACGGGGTATGGGATACACACCGGATGGGGGGCGGTGGGGATACAACACCGGGATGGGGACGTGTGGGATATGGGAACATGGGGACGGTGTGGATACGGAATGGCGGATGGACACAGTGTGGATACGGGAACACCGGATGGACACAGTGGGGATACAGACACACCGGATGGGGGCACATACAGGAACACCGGATGGACACGGTGATATGGGAACACACATGGGGACGGTGTGGGATATGGGGAACACAGATGGACACGGACACACATGGACGCTGTGTGGGATAATGGAACACATGGACACACAGTGGGGATACACAGGAACACACATGGGGGCAGGGGACAACACATGGACACGGTGTGGGATAATGGAACACATGGGGACAGGGACATGGAACACCGATGGGGACATACACAGAACACATGGGGGCATATGGGAACACTGGGATGGACACAGGGGGACACAACACATGGGGCGGTGTGGGATACACACAGGGGACAGTGTGGGATACAACACAGACACAACACCGGGATGGGGACGGTGTGGGATATGGGAATGGGGCGTTGGATTTGGGAATGGCGGGATGGACACAGTGTCGGGTTTGGGAACACGGGGACGCACTTGGACATGGGGACGGACATGGACACACAGAGGGACACATAGGGACACACGGACACGCACGGAGACATGGACACATGGACACGCGGACACACAGACACACATGGACACACGGACACACAGGGACACGGACACACACACACAGACACACAGACACACATGGACACACATGGACACATGGACACACATGGACATGGGGACACATGGACACACAGGGACACACAGACACACAGGGACACACACATGGATACACACAAGGACAGACAGACAAACACACGGGGACACACGGACACAGAGATACACCCACATAGGTACACACAGGGACACACAGAGGGACACACAGAGACACAGACACACACAGAGGGACACACGGACACAGATGCATGCACAGACACACAGACAAAGATGGACACATGGACACACAAGGACACACAGACACACACAGGGACACACAGACACACACAGGGACACACAGAGGGACACACGGACACAGATGCATGCACAGACACACAGACAAAGATGGACACACACACACAGGGACATAGGGACACACAGACACACACAGGGACACACACACACACACAGACACACACACAGGGACACACAGGGACACACACAGGGACACACACACACACACACACACACACACAGACACACAGACACACACAGACACACACAGGGACACACAGACACACACAGGGACACACACACACACACAGACACACACAGGGACACACAGGGACACACACAGGGACACACACACACACAGACACACACAGGGACACACATACACACACAGACACACACAGGGACACACAGACACACACACAGGGACACACACACACACACACACACACACACACAGACACACAGACAAAGATGGACACATGGACACACAAGGACACACAGGGACATAGGGACACACAGACACACACAGGGACACACACACACACAGACACACACAGGGACACACAGGACACACACAGGGACACACACACACACACACACACACACACACAGACACACACACAGACACACACAGGGACACACAGACAAAGATGGACACATGGACACACAAGGACACACAGGGACATAGGGACACACAGACACACACAGACACACACAGACACACACAGACACACACAGGGACACACAGACAAAGATGGACACATGGACACACAAGGACACACAGGGACATAGACACACACAGACACACACAGGGACACACACACACACAGACACACACACAGGGACACACACACACACACAGGGACACACACACACACACACACACACAGGGACACACATACACACACAGACACACACACACAGACACACACAGGGACACACACACACACACAGACACACACAGGACACACACACACACACAGGGACACACACACACACAGACACACACAGGGACACACAGAGGGACACACACACACACAGGGACACACATGGACACACATACACACACGCACACGCGGACACACACACACAGGGTCACAGGTGTCACAGCCCCACCACACCAGGTGTCCCTCACCTTGAGGTTCTCCAGCACCTGGCTGGGGAAGAAGAGGTCCAGCCCCACCTCCTTCCTGCAGGGGGCAGAGAACCCCGGGAATGTCAGCGGGAACTCCCAGCCCAGCCAGGGGGGGCTGAGGGGAACCCGCGAGAAACGGGGCCATGAGGAGATGAGGAGGATGGGGAGGATGAGGAGGATGAGGGAGGATGAGGAGGATGAGGGAGGATGAGGAGGATGATGAAGATGAGGAGGATGATGAAGATGAGGAGGATGAGGAGAATGAGGAGGATGAGGGAGGATGAGGAGGATGAGGAGAATGAGGAGGATGAGGAGGATGAGGAGCATCAGGAGGATGAGGAGCTGCAGGAGGATGATGAAGATGAGGGAGGATGAGGAGCATCAGCAGGATAAGGAGGATGAGGAGTAGCAGGAGAATGAGGAGGAAGATGAGGAGGATGGGGAGGATGAGGAAGATGAGGAGGATGAGGAGAAGAGGTCCAGCCCCACCTCCTTCCTGCAGGGGCAGAGAACCCCGGGAATGTCAGCGGGAACTCCCAGCCCAGCCAGCAGGGGCTGAGGGGCTGCAGGGAACCCATGAGGAGATGGGGAGGATGGGGAGGATGGGGAGGATGAGGAGGATGGGGAGGATGGGGAGGATGAGGAGGATGGGGAGAATGAGGAGGATGAGGAGCATCAGGAGGATGAGGAGGATGAGGAGGATGAGGAGGATGGGGAGGATGAGGAGGATGAGGGAGGATGAGGAGGATGAGGAGAATGAGGAGGATGAGGAGCATCAGGAGGATGAGGAGATGAAGGAGGATGATGAAGATGAGGGAGGATGAGGAGCATCAGCAGGATAAGGAGGATGAGGAGTAGCAGGAGAATGAGGAGGAAGATGAGGAGGATGAGGAGGATGAGGAAGATGAGGAGGATGAGGAGAAGAGGTCCAGCCCCACCTCCTTCCTGCAGGGGCAGAGAACCCCGGGAATGTCAGCGGGAACTCCCAGCCCAGCCAGCAGGGGCTGAGGGGAACCCGCGAGAAACAGGGCCATGAGGAGGATGAGGGAGGATGGGGAGGATGAGGGAGGATGAGGAGGATGGGGAGGATGGGGAGGATGAGGAGGATGGGGAGGATGGGGAGGATGAGGAGGATGAGGGAGGATGAGGAGGATGAAGAGGATGAGGAGGATGATGAGGATGAGGAGGATGAGGAGCTGCAGGAGGATGAAGAGGATCAGGAGGATGAAGAGGATGAGGAGATGAAGGAGGATGATGAAGATGAGGAGGATGAGGAGGATGAAGAGGATGAGGAGATGAAGGAGGATGATGAAGATGAGGAGGATGAGGAGGATGAGGAGATGGAGGATGAGGAGGATGAGGAGATGAAGGAGGATGATGAAGATGAGGAGGATGAGGAGGATGAGGAGATGAAGGAGGATGAGGAGGATGAGGAGATGAAGGAGGATGAAGAGGATCAGGAGGATGAAGAGGATGAGGAGGATGAAGAGGATGAGGAGGATGAAGAGGATGAGGAGATGAAGGAGGATGATGAAGATGAGGAGGATGAGGAGGATGAGGAGGAAGATGAGGAGGATGAGGAGGATGAGGAGGAAGATGAGGAGGATGATGAGGAGGATGATGAAGATGAGGAATAGCAGGAGGATGAGGAGGATGAGGAGATGAGGAGTAGCAGGAGGATGAGGAGGAAGATAAGGAAGATGAGGAGGATGATGAAGATGAGGAGGATGAGGAGCTGCAGGAGGATGAGGAGGATGAGCAAGGATGACGAGATGAGCGCGGATGAGGAGAGAAGCAAGGATGATGAGGATGAGGAGGATGAGGAGAAGCAGGTGGAGGATAATAAAGATGAGGAAGATGATGAAGATGAGGATGAGGAGCTGCAGGAGGATGAGGAGAATGAGAGGGATGAGCAAGGATGAGGAGGATGAGGAGAATGAGGAGTAGCAGGAGGATGATGAAGATGAGGAGGATGAGAAGAATCAGGAGTAGCAGGAGAAGGATGAGGGGAATGAGGAGGATGAGGAGCTGCAGGATGATGATGAGGATGAGGAGGATGAGGAGCTGCAGGATGATGATGAAGATGAGGAGGATGGTGAGGATGAGGAGGGTGAGGAGCTGCAGGATGATGATGAAGATGAGGAGGGTGAGGAGCTGCAGGATGATGATGAAGATGAGGAGGGTGAGGAGCTGCAGGATGATGAGGAAGATGAGGAGGATGGTGAGGATGAGGAGGGTGAGGAGGGTGAGGAGCTGCAGGATGATGAAGATGAGGAGGATGGTGAGGATGAGGAGGGTGAGGAAGGCCCTCAGCAGGTCCCCAGCCCCAGGGTCGGGCGGTGGCTCCGGGCCAGACTCACTCCAGGAACTCGAAGTTGGATTTCTTGTCCAGCGCATTGTGGGGCATGTCCTTGTAGAACCTCCTGGGGACAGGGACATGGGGACACCAGCCTGTGACACAGGGCACCATGGCACCATGCGCCCCATGTCCCTCCATGTCCCCATGTCCCCGTGTCCCCGTGTCCCCGTGTCCCTCCATGTCCCTCCATGTCCCCCATGTCCCCCATGTCCCCAGGTCCCCATGTCCCCATGTCCTTGTAGAACCTTCTGGGGACAGGGACATGGGGACACCAGCCTGTGACACAGGGCACCATGGCACCATGTGCCCATGTCCCTCCATGTCCCCATGTCCCCCCATGTCCCTCCATGTCCCCCATGTCCCCCATGTCCCCATGTCCCTCCATGTCCCTCCAAGTCCCCATGTCCCCACCACGTGCCCCACCTCTCCATGTCCCCCAGGTCCTCCTGCCACCCCCCAGAAGAGCTGGAACGTCCCTCCCCATCCCCACAGGGACAGAAGGACACAGGGACAGGGGACAAGGGGACAAGGGGACACAGGGACACGGGGACACAAAGACACAAGGACACAGGCTCACAGGGGACATGGGGACAAGGGGACACAGGGGGACAGGAGGACACAGGGACACATGGGGACAAGGGGACACCAGGCCAAGGGACACATGAGGACAAGGGGACACATGGGGACACAGGGGGACAGTGGACCCAAGGGGACAAGGACACGAGGGGATATCAGGCCAGGGGACACAAGGGGACACAAGGGGACACAAGGGGACACAAGGGGATGCAGTGACAAAAAGACACAAGGGCCAGGGGACACCAGAGGACACCAGGGGACACACGGGCACAGGAGGGGACAGCAGGGGACACAGAGGGACACAGGGGGACACCAGGGGACACAAAGGGACACAAAGGGACACAGGGGACAGCGATACCTGAGCTGGAGGCAGCCCAGCTGCAGCGCCGGGGACACACGGGGACAAGGGGACAAAGTGACACAGAGACACAAGGGCAGGTGACACAGGGGGACACCAGGGGACACAGGGGACACCAGGGGACAGCAGGGGACAGCAGGGGACACAAAGGGACACAGAGGACAGTCATACCTGAGCTCGAGGCAGCCCAGCTGCAGCGCCATGCCCTCGCTGACCTTGCTGGCGTAGCTCTGCATGTACTCACTGCGGAGCTGGGGACAGCGGGGACAGTGGGGACACCCGGGGACAGTGGGGACACCCGGGGACAGTGGGGACAGCAGGGGACAGTGGGGACACTGGGGACAGTGGGGACAGTGGGGACACTGGGGACAGCGGGGACACCCAGGGGACAGTGGGGACAGCGGGGACAGTGGGGACAGCGGGGACACCCAGGGGACAGCGGGGACAGTGGGGACACTGGGGACAGCGGGGACACCCAGGGGACAGTGGGGACAGCGGGGACACCCAGGGACAGTGGGGACACCCAGGGACACCCAGGGGACAGCGGGGACAGTGGGGACACCCGGGGACAGTGGGGACACCCAGGGGACAGCGGGGACAGTGGGGACACCCGGGGACAGTGGGGACACCCGGGGACACCCAGGGGACAGTGGGGACATCGAGGACCGTGGGGACATCGAGGACAGTGGGGACATCGGGGACATCAGGGGACCCAGGGACAGGGCGTCACCGCAGGGCCAGCAGGGACACCAAGGGACAGCGAGGACACTGGGGGGACACCAGGGGACAGCTTGTCACCGTGGGGACACTGGGGATGGCAGGGCATGGTGACAGGGCATGGTGACAGGGCATGGTGACAGGGATGGTGGCAGGGGACAACAGCAGGGGCGGTGACAGGGATGGTGGCAGGGATGGTGACAGGCAATGCTGGCACTGCCCACACCCTCCTCCATCCCTGGACATCCTTGGACATCCCTGGATGTCCCTGGATGTCCCTGAACGTCCCTGGATGTCCCCGAAGATCCATGAATGTCCCTGGATGTCCCTGAACGTCCCTGGATGACCGTGGATGTCCCCAAATGTCCCTGAATGTCCCTGAATGTCCCTGGATGTCCCTGGATGGTCCTGATTGGTCCTGAATGTCCCAGGATATGTCTGGGATGTCCGTGAATGTCCCTGGATGTCCCTGGATGTCCCTGGATGTCCCTGAACATCCCTGAATGTCCCTGAATGTCCCTGAGTGTCCCTGAGTGTCCCTGGATGCCCCTGGATGTCCCTGAATGTGCCCGGATGGTCCTGGATGTCCCAGAATGTTCCTGGATGTCCCTGGACTTCCCTGAACGTCCCTGGACAGCCCTGGATGTCCCTGAATGTTCCTGAATGTCCCTGGATATTCCTGGATGTCCCCTGAGTGTCCCGAATGTCCCTGGATGTCCCTGGGTGTCCCTGGATATCCCTGAATGTCCCTGGATGTCCCTGGATGTGCCTGGATGTCCCCAAATGTCCCTGGACATCCCTGAATGTTCCTGGATGTCCCCGAATGTCCCTGGATGTCCCTGGATGTCCCTGAGTGTCCCAGGACATCCCTGGATGTCCCTGGATGTCCCCTGATGTTCCTGAACGTCCTGGATGTCCCCTGGATGTGCCTGGATGTCCCCGAATGTCCCTGGACATCCCTGGATATCCCTGGATATGTCTGGAATGTCCCTGGATGTGTCTGGATGTCCCTGAATGTCCTTGGATATTCCTGAATGTCCCTGAATGTCCCTGAACGTCCCTGGATGTCCCTGGATGTGCCTGGATGTCCCCGAATGTCCCTGGGCGTCTCTGGATGTTCCTGGATGCCCCTGGATGTCCCTGGTGGTCCCTGGAGGTCCCTGAACATGTCTGGGATGTCCCTGAACATCCCTGAATGTCCCTGAGTGTCCTTGGATGTCCCTGGATGTCCCTGGATGCCCCTGGATGTCCCTGACTGTCCCTGGATGTCCCTGAGTGTCCCTGGATGCCCCTGGATGTCCCTGAATGTCCCTGGATGTCCCTGGATGTGCCTGGATCTCCCCAAATGTCCCTGGACGTCTCTGGATGTTCCTGGATGTTCCCGAATGTCCCTGGATGTCCCTGGATGTCCCTGAGTGTCCCAGGACATCCCTGGATGTCCCTGGATGTCCCTGGATGTTCCTGAACGTCCCTGGATGTCCCTGGATGTCCCTGGATGTCCCCGAATGTCCCTGGACGTCTCTGGATGTTCCTGGATGCCCCTGGATGTCCCTGGAGGTCCCTGGAGGTCCCTGAACATATCTGGGATGTCCCTGAACATCCCTGAATGTCCCTGAGTGTCCCTGGATGTCCCTGGATGTGCCTGGATGTTTCTGGATGTGCCTGGATGTCCCTGACTGTCCCCTGGATGTCCCTGAGTGTCCCTGGGTGTCCCTGGATGTCCCCGAATGTCCCCGGATGTCCCTGGATGTCCCCGAATGTCCCTGGACGTCTCTGGATGTTCCTGGATGCCCCTGGATGTCCCTGGAGGTCCCTGGAGGTCCCTGAACATGTCTGGGATGTCCCTGAACATCCCTGAATGTCCCTGAGTGTCCCTGGATGTCCCTGGATGTGCCTGGATGTTTCTGGATGTCCCTGGATGTCCCTGACTGTCCCCTGGGTGTCCCTGAGTGTCCCTGGGTGTCCCTGAACGTCCCTGGATGACCGTGGATGTCCCCAAATGTCCCTGAACGTCCCTGAATGTCCCTGGATGTCCCTGGATGGTCCTGATTGGTCCTGAATGTCCCAGGATATGTCTGGGATGTCCCTGAATGTCCCTGGATGTGCCTGGATGTCCCCGAATGTCCCTGGACATCCCTGGATGTCCCTGAGTGTCCCAGGACATCCCTGGATGTCCCTGGATGTCCCTGGATGTTCCTGAACGTCCCTGGATGTCCCTGGATGTCCCTGGATGTCCCCGAATGTCCCTGGACGTCTCTGGATGTCCCTGGAGGTCCCTGGAGGTCCCTGGAGGTCCCTGAACATGTCTGGGATGTCCCTGGATGTCCCTGAGTGTCCCTGGATGTCCCTGGATGTCCCTGAACGTCCCTGGATGTCCCTGGATATGTCTGGAATGTCCCTAGATGTCCCTGAATGTCCCTGGATGTCCCTGACTGTCCCTGGATGTCCCTGAGTGTCCCTGGATGTCCCTGGATGTTCCTGGATGTCCCTGGATGTCCCTGGATGTCCCTGAATGTCCTTGAATCTCCCTGGACATCCCTGGATGTCCCTGAATGTCCCTGGACATCCCTGCTGACCATTCCCATCACCAGGACGCTGTCACCACCGCCACCCCAAGGCACCAAAACCTCGGGAATTTCGGGAATTTTGGGAATCCCTGGAATTCCGGGAATCCCGGGGGCCCCCGGAGCAGCCCTGACCTGCTGGTAGAAGTAGAGCAGCGTGGTCCGGTCCTCCTGGAAGCTCTCCATGAAATCCTCGGGCAGGTACCGGATCTGCAGGTCGTACCTGGGACACCAAAACCCCTCGGTGATGCCACCACAATGGGGACAACGGGGACAACAGGGACAATGGGGACAATGGGGACAACGGGGACAACAGGGACAACGGGGACAATGGGGACAATGGGGACAGAGGTGACAATGGGGACAATGGGGACAACGGGGACAATGGGGACAATGGGGACAATGGGGACAACAGGGACAACAGGGACAACGGGGACAATGGGGACAATGGGGACAGAGGTGACAATGGGGACAATGGGAACAATGGGGACAATAGGGACAAAGGGGACAATGGGGACAAAGGGGACAATGGGGACAATGGGGACAATGGGGACAAATGGGACAAAGGGGACAAAGGGGACAATGGGGACAAAGGGGACAAAGGGGACAATGAAGGGGACAGAGGTGACACAGGGGACAAAGGGGACAATGAAGGGGACAATGGGGACAATGGGGACAGAGGGGACAATGGGGACAATGGGGACAAAGGGGACAAAGGGAACAATGAAGGGGACAATGAAGGGGACAGAGGGGACAATGAAGAGGACAATGAACGGGTCAAAGGGGACAATGAAGGGGACAACGAAGGGGACAGAGGTGACACAGAGGACAGAGGGGACAATGAAGGGGACAAAGGGGACAATGAAGAAGACAATGAAGGGGACAAAGGTGACACAGGGGACAATGAAGGGGACAAAGGGGACAGAGGTGACACAGGGGACAATGAAGGGGACAGAGGTGACACAGGGGACAATGAAGGGGACAACGAAGGGGACAGAGGTGACACAGGGGACAGAGGTGACACAGGGGACAGCTCTGCGTCCCCCCGCGCGTGTCCCACCTCCACTCGGCCTCGCGGTGCAGGCACTCGTAGCGGCGCTGCGCCTGGCCCACGGTGAGCCGCGGGTGCAGCCAGTGCGCCTCGTCCGACTTGACGTGCTTGAGGCGCAGCCCGTAGCAGCGGACAGGCGGACGTCCGGCCCGATCGCGGCAGCTCAGCAGGATGGGCGGATCACCTCCTGGGGATGGGGGTGGGGGGAAAGAACAGGGATCGGGTGAGGGGGGATCCTGGGGGATCAACTCATGGGGGGAAAAAACCCCCAAGGATCTGGTGAGGGAAAAAACCCTCAGGGATCTGGTGAGCAGGGATTCAGTGGGATCAACTCATGGGGGAAGAAAAAACAAGAGGGATCAACTGCTGGGGGCGCAGGGGATCTTTGAGGGGGGATCCTGTGGGATCAACTGCTGGGGAGGGGGAAAAAACAGGGATCTGGTGAGCAGGGATTCAGTGGGATCGGCTCCAGGAAAAAAAACCCCACAAGGATCTGGTGAGGGTGGGGGGAAACCTCAGGGATCTGGTGAGCAGGGATTCCGTGGGATCAACTCCAGGTAGGGAAACACCCCCAAGGATCTGTCGAGGGGGGATCCTGTGGGATCAGCTGCTGGGGAAACCCCCAAAGGATCTGGTGAGGGTGAAAAAAACTCAGGGATCTGGTGAGCAGGGATTCCACGGGATCAACTGCTAGGGAGGGGGAGAAAACACGGATCTGGTGAGGGGGGATCCCGTGGGATCAGCTGCTGGGGGGGAAAAACCCCCAAGGATCTGGAGAGTGGGGATTCCATGGGATCAGCTCCTGGGGGGAAAACCAGGGATCTGGTGAGGGGTGATCCCAATGGATCA
The DNA here is from genome assembly GCF_901933205.1 of Camarhynchus parvulus. Classification (NCBI taxonomy): domain Eukaryota; kingdom Metazoa; phylum Chordata; class Aves; order Passeriformes; family Thraupidae; genus Camarhynchus; species Camarhynchus parvulus. The sequence goes on along the minus strand of NC_044573.1, from coordinate 111,808,773 downwards.
ACTGCTGGTGAGGGGGGAAAAAAACCAGGGATCTGGTGAGCAGGGATTCAGCGGGATCAACTCCAGGGGAAAGAAAAACCCAAGGATCTGGTGAGGGGGGGAAAACCTCAGGGATCTGGTGAGCAGGGATTCCATGGGATCAACTCCGGAGGGAAAAAAAACCCACACAAAAAACCCAGGGATCTGTTGAGGGGGGGGGATCCTGTGGGATCAACTGCTGGTGGGGAAACCCCCAAGGATCTGGTGAGGGGAAAACCCCCCTCAGGGATCTGGGGAGCAGGGATTCCATGGGATCAACTCCTGGGCAAAAACCCCCCAGGGATCTGGTGAGGGGAGATCAAAAAAAGAGGAAATCAACTCCTGGGGGGGGGAAAACCCCAACCAGGGATCTGGCGAGCAGGGATTCCGTGGGATCAACTCGTGGGGGAAGAAAGAAATGGAGATGTGGTGAGCGGGGATTCCATGGAATCACCCACGGGAGGGGAAAAAAAAAAACAGAAGAGAGAGATCAGCTCCTGGGGAAAAAAGAAATCCCGCAGGGATCTGGTGAGGGGGGGGATCCCGTGGGATCACAGAACGGTTTGGGTGGGAAAGGAGGTGAAATCACGTCCTGGTCCAGCCCCACCATGCCGGGGCTATCCAAGGATTCTCTGGGAATCTCAGCCCAGCCTGGAATTCCTTCCCAAGACCCCAAAATCCCAAAATCCCAAAATCCCGACCCTCTGGCCATGGCGGGAGCCATTCCCTGCCCTGCCATTCCAGGCCCTTTGCCCAAATCCCTCTCCAGCTCTCCCAGCCTGGCGTTGGATCCAGCCCCATCCCAATTCCTCCTTGAGAAGGAATTTCGGGATCCAGGGGCTTCCCTGGGAATTGGAGACTCCAGGAAGGGTCTCCCTTCCCTTTTCCATCCCCAAATTCCATAAAAATCCCTCGGGATGGATCCTGACTGTCCTCGATCCCAGAATTCCGGAATGGTTTGGGATGGGATCCATGGACCTTCAATCCCACGATTCCAGGGACACTTCCCACCATCCCAGGGTGATCAAAATCCACCCTTGGACACTGCCAGGGATCCAGGGATTCTCTGGGAATCCCAGCCCAGCCAGGAATCCCTTCCCAAGATCCCACCATCCCAAGCTCCCCTTTCCCACTGGAAGCCATTCCCTGCCTCCTGCCCCTCCAGCCCTTGCCCAAATCCCAGCTCTCCTGGAGCCCCTTGGGGATCGGGAAGCGGCTCCAAGGATTCCCTGGATCCTCGGGTGCTCCTCAACCCCGCGGGTGACATGGCTGGAAGGGGCCGGATCCAACCAATCCCAGCCCTGAATTCCCAATCCCAGCCCCGAATTCCCAATTTCTGCTCTGAATTCTCAATCTCAGCCCCAAATTCCCAATCCCAGCCCTGAATTCCCACTCCCAGTCCTGAATTCCAAATCCCAGCCCTGAAATCTCAATCCCAGCCCCCAATTCCCATTTTATGCCCTCCGAATTCCCAATTTCTGCCACGAATTCCCAATCCCAGCCCCAAATTCCCAATCCCAGCCCTGAATTCCCAATCCCAGCCCCGAATTCCCAATCCCAGCCCCAAATTCTCAATCCCAGCCCCAAATTCTCAATCCCAGCCCCAAATTCCCAATTTCTGCTCCAAATTCTCAATCTCAACCTTGAATTCCTAACCCCAGCCCTAAATTCCCAATCCCAACCCCAAATTAACAATCCCAGCCCCGAATTCCCAATCCCAGCCCTGAATTCCCAATTTCTACCCCGAATTCCCAATCTCTGCCACAAATTCCCATTCCCAGCCCCAAATTCCCAATCCCAGCCCTGAATTCCCAAACCCAGACCCAAATTCCCAATCCCAATCCCGAATTCCCAATTTCTACCTGGAATTCCCAATCTCAGCCCCAAATTCCCAGTCCCTGCTCCGAATTCCCACTCCCAGCCCTGTATTCAAAATCCCAGCCCTGAAATCTCAATTCCAGTCCCAAACTCCCATTTTATGCCCCGAATTCCCTATTTCTGCCCTGAATTCCCAATCCCAGCCCCAAATTCCCAATCCCAACCCCGAATTCCCAATCCCAACCCCGAATTCCCAATCCCAGCGTGGAATTTCCAATTTCTGCTCCAAATTGCCAATCCCAGCCCAGAATTCCCAATCCCAGCCCCAAATTCCCCATCTCAGCCACAAATTCCCAATTTCTGCTCCAAATTCTCAATCTCAACCTTGAATTTCCAATCCCAGCCCCAAATTAACAATCTCAGCCCCAAATTTACAATCCCAACCCCAAATTCCCAACCCCCGCCCTGAATTCCCAATTTCTACCCCAAATTCCCAACTCCAGCCCTGTATTCCCAATTTCTGCCACAAATTCCCAATACCAACCCCAAATTCCCAATCCCAGCCTGGAATTTCCAATTTCTGCTCCAAATTCTCAATCCCAACCCTGAATTCCCACTTTCTGCCCCGAATTCCCAATTTCCACCCTGAATTCCCGATTTCTGCCTAGAATTCCCAATTTCTGCCACGAATTCCCAATCCCAGCCCCGAATTCCCAACTCCTATCCCTGAATTCCCAACCCCAGCCCCAAATTCCCAATCCCAGCCTGGAATTTCCAATTTCTGCTCCAAATTCTCAATCCCAGCCCTGAATTCCCAATTACTGCCTGGAATTCCCAATTTTTGCCCCGAATTCCCAATTTCAACCCCAAATTCCCAATCCCAGCCCAGAATTCCCAATCCCAGCCTGGAATTTCCAATTTCTGCCCCAAATTCCCAATCCCAGCCACAAATTCCCAATTTCTGCTCCAAATTCTCAATCTCAACCTTGAATTTCCAATCCCAACCCCAAATTCCCAACCCCAGCCCTGAATTCCCAATTTCTACCCCAAATTCCCAACTCCAGCCCTGTATTCCCAATTTCTGCCATGAATTCTCAACCCCAACCCCAAATTCCCAATCCCAATCCCAATTCCCAATTTCTACCTGGAATTCCCAATCTCAGCCCCAAATTCCCAATCCCTGCTCCGAATTCCCACTCCCAGCCCCATTCAAAATCCCAGCCCTGAAATCTCAACCCCAGCCCCCAATTCCCATTTTATGCCCTGAATTCCCAATTTCTGCCCCAAATTCCCACTCCCAGCCCCAAATTCCAAATCCCTGCCCCAAATTCCCAATCTTAGCCCTGAATTCCAAATCCCAGCCTGGAATTTCCAATTTCTGATCCAAATTCCCAATCCCAACCCTGAATTCCCCATCTCAGACCTGAATTCCCAATCCCAGCCTGAAATTCCCAATTTCTGCCCTGAATTCCCAATTTCTGCCCCGAATTCCCAATTTCAACCCCAAATTAACAATCCCAACCCCGAATTCCCAACCCCAGCCCTGAATTCCCAATTTCTACCCCGAATTCCCAATTTCTACCCCGAATTCCCAATCCCAGCCTGGAATTTCCAATTTCTGCTCCAAATTCTCAATCCCAACCCTGAACTCCCAATTTCTGCCCCAAATTTCCAATTTCTACCCCGAATTCCCAATCCCAACCCCGAATTCCAACTCCTATCCCCGAATTCCCAATTCCCACGCCAAATTCCCGACTCCTATCCCCGAATTCCCAATCCCAGCCCCGAACTCCCAACTCCTATCCCCGAATTCCCAATCCCAGCCCCGAATTCCAAATCTCAGCCCCGAATTCCCGATTTCTGCCTGGAATTCCCAATTTCCACCCTGAATTCCCAATTTCTGCCCTGAATTCCCAATTTCCACCCTGAATTCCCAATTTCTGCCCCAAATTCCCAATTTCTGCCCTGAATTCCCAATTTCTGCCTAAATTCCCAATTTCAACCCCAAATTAACAATCCCAATCCCGAATTCCCAACCCCAGCCCTGAATTCCCAATCTCTACCCCAAATTCCCAACTCCTATCCCTGAATTCCCAATCCCAGCCCCAAATTCCCAATCCCAGCCCTGAATTCCCAATCCCAGCCCCGAATTCCAAATCTCAGCCCCGAATTCCCAATCCCAGCCTGGAATTTCCAATTTCTGCCCCAAATTCCCAATCCCAGCCCTGAACTCCCAATTTTGGCCCGGAACTCCCAATTTCTGCCCCAAATTCCCAATTTCTGCCCCGAATTCCCAATTTCAACCCCAAATTAACAATCCCAATCCTGAATTCCCAATCCCAGCCCTGAATTCCCAATCCCAGCCTGGAATTTCCAATTTCTGCTCCAGATTCTCAATCCCAACCCTGAACTCCCAATTTCTGCCCCAAATTTCCAATTTCTACCCCGAATTCCCAATCCCAGCCCCGAATTCCCAACTCCTATCCCGAATTCCCAATTCCCAAAAAATTCGACTCCTATCCCCGAATTCCCAATCCCAGCCCCGAACTCCCAACTCCTATCCCCGAATTCCCCAATTCCCACGCCGAGTTCCCGGCCCTTGCCCACCTACCCGTATCTCGGTGGCCACGGAGCACTTGACCAGCTTGAAGTTCTTGCCCAGGTTGAAGCTGTTGCTGTAGAAGCAAACCTTGAGGATGCGCGTCTCCTCCTCGTCCTCCTCCTCCTCCTCATGGTGGTGATCCCGGTGATCCTGTGGATCCCGGCGATCCGGGGTGTCCGTGGCCTCCAGGGTGCCGGGGAGGCTGCGGGGAGGAAATGCGAGGCAGCGGGGAAAAAGGGAGGGGCGGACATCCTCAGGAGAGCCTCGGGGGCGTTGCTAGGGGAGGAGCATCCCTTCCCTGCGGGAATGGCCATGGAGCGATGGGGTTGGGGTGGGGCGGATGGGCGGGGAAAGGGGGAAAAAAGGGGGGGAAAAGGGGGGAAAAAGGGGGGGAAATGGGGGGGAAAAGGGGGAAAGGGAAATTGGAAGGGAAAAGGGAAATGGGAAGGGGAAAAAGGGGGAAGGGAAAAAGGGAAAAGGAAGAGAAGGGGAAAAGGGGAAAAAGGGGGAAAAGGGGGAAAAAGGGGGAAAGGGAAATTGGAAGGGAAAAGGAAGGGAAAAGGGAAATGGGAAGGGGAAAAGGGAAAAAGGGAAAAGGGAAAAAGGGAAAAGAAGGAAAAGGGGAAAAAGGGGGAACCGGGGGAAAAAGGGGGAAAGGGAAATTGGAAGAGAAAAGGAAGGGAAAAGGGAAATGGGAAGGGGAAAAAGGGGAAGGAAAAAGGAAAAGGGAAAGGGGAAAGGAAAGAAGGGGAAAAGGGGGGAAAAGGGGAAAAAGGGGAAAAAGGGGGAAAGGAAGAGGGAAAAAGGAAAAAAATGGAAGGGGGAAAAGGAAATGGGAAAAGGGAAAAAGGAAAAAGGAAAAAGGGAAAAGGAAAAAGGGGGAGAAAAGGGGAAAAGGGGAAAAGGGGAAAGGGAAAAGGAAGGAAAAAAAGGAAAAGGGAAATGGAAAGGGGGAAAAAGGAAAGGAAAAGGGAAAAGGGAAAAAAGGGGAAAAGGGGAAAGGGGGAAAAGGGGAAAGGGAAATTGGAAGGGAAAAGGAAGGAAAAAAGGGAAATGGGAAGGGGAAAAAGGGGGAAGGGGAAAAGGGAAAGGGGAAAGGGCAAAAAAGGGGGAAATGGGGGAAAAAGGGGAAAAGGGGGAAAGGGAAAGGGAAATTGGAAGGGGAAAGGAAGGGGAAAAGAAGGGAAAAGGGAAATGGGAAGGGGAGGGGAAAAAGGGGAAAAAGGAAAAGGGGAAAAGGGGAAAAGAGAAAAAAGGGAAAGGGGAAAAGAGAGAAGGGGGGGGAAGGGGAAAGGGAAAGGGTAAAAAGGGGAAAAGGGGGGAAAAGGGGGGAAAGGGGGAAGAGAAAAGGGAAAAAGGAAGGGAAAAGGGGGAAGGGGAAAGGGAAGCGAAAAGGGGGAAAATGGAAAAAGGGAAAGGGAAAAGGGGAAAGGGGGAAGGGAAAGGGAAAAGGAAAAAGGGAAAATGGGGAAAAAGAAGGGGAAAGGAAGGGAAAAGGGAAAAGGAAAATGGGAAGGGGAAAAAGGGGGAAGGGGAAAAGGGAAAAAAGGGAAACGGGGGAAAGGGGGAAAGGAGAAAAAAGGGGAAAAAGGGAAAAAGGGAAATGGTAAATGGAAAAGGGAAAAAAGGGGAAAAAAGGGGAAAGGGGGAAAAAGGGGGAAAGGGGAAAGGGCAAAGGGGACAGTGACAAACGATGTCCCCACCACGCCCAGAGCAATGCCTGCGTCTCCTTGACACCTCCAGAGCCACTTCCATGTCCCCAACACCTCCTCATCGACCCTCCGTGTCCCTGTCACCTCCAGAGCCACCTCCATGTCCCTGTCACCTCCAGAGCCATCTCCATGTCCCCAACAGCCCCTTCAGGGACACCTCCATGTCCCTGTCACCTCCAGAGCCACGTCCATGTCCCCAACACCTCCTCATCGACCCTCCGTGTCCCTGTCACCTCCAGAGCCACCTCCATGTCCCTGTCACCTCCAGAGTGACATCTCCTGTCCCCAACACCCCTTCAGGGACACCTCCATGTCCCTGTCACCTCCAGAGCCATCTCCATGTCCCCAACAGCCCTTCAGGGACACCTCCATGTCCCTGTCACCTCCAGAGCCATCTCCATGTCCCCAACACCTCGTTAGGGACACCTCCATGCCGCTGTCACCTCCAAACCAACACCCATGTCCTTGTCACCTTCATGGTGACATCTCCATGTCCTTGTCACCCCCAGGAGAACACGTCTGCGTCCCCAGCGCATTCAGAGTAAAGCCTTTGTGTCCCTGTCACCTCCAGAGCAATGTCTTCATGTTCTTGTCACCTCCATGGCAACATCTCCGTGTCCCTGTCACCTCCATGGTGACATCTCCGTGTCCCTGTCACCTCCATGGTGACATCTCCCTGTCCCTGTCACCTCCAGAGCTCTTTCTTTGTCCTTGTCACCTGCACAGAAAAATCTCCGTCCCCAAAATCACCTCCAGAGCCACACCTGTGTCCTTGTCACCTCCATGGCAACATCTCCGTGTCCCTGTCACCTCCATGGTGACATCTCTGTGTCCCTGTCACCTCCAGAGCTCTCTCTTTGTCCTTGTCACCTGCACAGAAAAATCTGCGGCCCCAACATCACCTCCAGAACCACACCTGCGTCCTTGTCACCTCCAGAACCTCTCTGCCACCTCCAGAACCACACCTGCGTCCTTGTCACCTCCAGAGCCTCTCTGTCACCTCCAGAGCCACACCTGCGTCCTTGTCACCTCCAGAGCCACACCTGTGTCCTTGTCACCTCCAGAACCTCTCTGTCACTTCCAAAACAACACCTCTGTGTCCTTGTCACCTCTGAACCAACACCTGTGTCCTTGTCACCTCCAGAACCTCTCTGTCACCTCCAGAGCAACACCTCTGTGTCCTTGTCACCTCTGAACCAACACCTGTGTCCTTGTCACCTCCAGAAACTCTCCGTCACCGCCAGAGCAACACCTCTGTGTCCCTGTCACCTCCAGAGCCACACCTGTGTCCTTGTCACCTCCAGAACCTCTCTGTCACTTCCAAAACAACACCTCTGTGTCCTTGTCACCTCCAGAGCCACACCTGTGTCCTTGTCACCTCTGAACCAACACCTCTGTGCCCCTGTCACCTCCATGGTGACATCCTCCATGTCCCTGTCACCTCTACAGTGACACCACCACGTCCCTGTCACCTCCAAAGTGACATCTCCACATCCTTGTCATCTCCACGGTGACACCTCCACATCTCTGTCACTTCCAGAGTGACACCTCCAGGTCCTTGTCACCTCCACAGTGACATCTCTGTCTCCATGTCACCTCCACGGTGACACCTCAATGTCCCTGTCACATCCATGGTGACACCTCTACGTTCCTGTCGCCTCCACAGTGACACCTCCAGGTCCTTGTCACTTCCACAGTGACATCTCTGTCTCCATGCCACCTCCACGGTGACACCTCCGTGTCCCTGTCACCTCCAGAGCGACCCCGCCCCCGCCTTGACTCAGACCAATTTTCTCCTTCATTTTTAGAGGAGATTAAAAAAAAACCCAAAAACCCCAAATCTGCTTAAAAATGACACTGCATCCAAAGGGGAAACGGCTCCAGCCCTCCCTGCCCAGAAATAAAAACTGGGATCAGGATCTCAGGTGATCCCAAATTTTGGGATCCAAAGGGATCCCAAATCGGGATAAAAAACCCCAAAAATTCCAAAACTGCTTAAAAATTTCATCGCAACTAAAGGCGAAACAGCTCCAAGCCTCCCTTCCCAAAATAAAACTGGGATGGGGATCACCCAAATTTTGGGATCCCTTTGGATCTCAGATCCTGAGATTCGGGATTTTTAGTGGGGATAAAAAAACCAAAAAATTCTAAATCTGCTTTGGAATTTTATCACAACCAGAGGTGAAACGGTTCCAACCCTCCTTTCCCAGGAAAAAAAAATTGGGATGAGGATCCGGGGTGATCCAAAATTTTGGGATCCAAAGGGATCCCAAATTGGGATAAAAAACCCCAAAATCCCAAATCTGCTTCAAAATTTCAACCAGAGGTGAAAAAGCTCCAACCCTCCCCTCCCAGAAAAAAACTGGGATGAGGATCTGGGGTGATCCAAAATTTTGGGATCCCATTGGATCTCAAATCCTGAGATTCGGGATTTTTAGCGGGGATAAAAAAAACCTCAAAAAATTCTAAATCTCTTTTGGAATTTCATCACAACCAAACGGCTCCAACCCTCCTTTCCCAGGAAAAGAAATTGCGATGAGGATCCGGGGTGATCCAAAATTTTGGGATCCAAAGGGATCCCCAATTGGGATAAAAAACCCAAAAATCCCAAATCTGCTTAAAAATTTCATCTCAACTAAAGGCAAAACTGCTCCAACCCTCCCTGCCCAGAAATAAAAACTGGGATGGGGATCACCCAAATTTTGGGATCCCTTTGGATCTCAGATCCTGAGATTTGGGATTTTTAGTGGGGATAAAAAAACCCCAAAAAATTCTAAATCTCTTTTGGAATTTCATCACAACCAAACGGCTCCAACCCTCCTTTCCCAGGAAAAAAACTGGGATGGGGATCACCCAAATTTTGGGATCCAGAAGGGATTTGGGATTTTTAGAGGGGATTAAAAAACCCCCAAAACCCCAAATCTGCTTAAAAATGTCATCACAACCAGAGGTGAAACAGCTCCAACCCTCCTTTCCCAGGAAAAAAAAATTGGGATGAGGATCCGGGGTGATCCAAAATTTGGGGATCCAAAGGGATCCCAAATTGGGATAAAAACCCCAAAAATCCCAAATCTGCTTCAAAATGTCATCGCAACTAAAGGCAAAACAGCTCCAAGCCTCCCTTCCCAAAATAAAACTGGGATGAGGATCACCCAAATTTTGGGATCCCTTTGGATCTCAGATCCTGAGATTTGGGATTTTTAGTGGGGATAAAAACCCAAAAATTCTAAATCTCTTTGGAATTTCATCACAACCAAACGGCTCCAGCCCTCCTTTCCCAGAATTAAAAACTGGGATGAGGATCACTCAAATTCTGGGATCCAGAAGGGATCCCAAATGTTGCCGTTCCCGAGGGTTTCGGGAATGCCGAGGGGATTGTCCCGGGTCGGGAATGGGAGAATTCGGGCTCAGCGAATGAGGAATTCGCGGAGGTGCGGCGGAGCCTCGGGAATGCGGAATTCCGCGGCCGAAGGAGCCTCGAGAATGCGGAATTCCGCGGCTCGGGAATGTGGAATTCCTCATCCGGAGGAGCCTCGGGAATGCGGAATTCCTTATCCGGAGGAGCCTCGGGAATGTGGAATTCCGCGGCTCGAATGTGGAATTCCTCATCCGGAGGAGCCTCGGGTTAATGATTAAACTGCCGGGAAGCGCCGGGAACCGGAGGAGACGATCTGAGAATTCTCCCGCTGGGATGGCGGGAGGATCCAGGATTTTTATGGAATTCGGGGGTGGGAAAGGGAAGGGAGACCCTTCCCGAGTCGCGAATTGCTTGGATCCCAAAATTCCTTCTCAAGGAGGAATCGGGATGGGGCTGGATCCAACGCCAGGCTGGGAGAGCTGGGAATGTGCAGCTGGATCAGGGGAGGATCCAGGGAATCCTTGGAGCCTTTTCCAGATCCCAAAGGAGAGCAGGGATCTGGGATTTGGGCAAGGGCTGGAGGGGCAGGAGGCAGGGAATGGCTTCCCGTGGGAAAGGGGAGCTTGGGATGGTGGGATCTTGGGAAGGGATTCCTGGCTGGGCTGGGATTCCCAGAGAATCCCTGGCAGTGTCCAAGGAGAGGTTGGAGCGCTCTGGGATTGGGATTGGAATGGGATGGGATTGAAGGTCCATGGATCCCACCCCAAACCATTCCGGGATTCTGGGATCAGGGACACTCAGGATCCATCCCGAGGGATTTTTATGGAATTCGGGGATGGAAAAGGGAAGGGAGACCTTTTATTCACCTCCAGATTTTGGGATTTTTTATTCACCTCCAGATTTGGGATTTTTATTCATCTCCGGATTTGGGGATTTTTCATTAGTCTCCAGGTTTTGGGATTTTTTATTCATCCAGGGGGTTTTTATGGATCCAACCCAGGAGAGCTTTTGGGGATTTTTATTAAAAGGGCCTTTGGGATTTTTATTCCACCACGCCATTTTTATTCACCTCGGATTTTGGGATTTTGGGATTTTTTAGGGATTTTTATTCATCTCTGGAAGGGATTTTTATTCAGCCTGGGCTTTGGGATTTTATTCACCCTCAGAATTTGGGGGAATATTCAAGGAATAGTTTTTGGGATCACCCTGGGATTTTGGGAATTTTTATTCACCAGGATTTTGGGATTTATATTTCCTTTTTGGGGATTTTTTTTCACCTCCGGATTTTTTTTATTCACTTCTGGATTTTTAGGGTTTTTTATTCATGCCCAGATTTTGGGGTTTTTTATTCACCTCCGGATTTTGGGATTTTTATTCACCTCTGGGTTTTGGGATTTTTATTCACCTCCATGTTTTTTGGGGATTTTTATTCATCTCCGGGTTTGGGATTTTTATTCACTGACAGATTTTTTTTCTATTCAGGGGATTTTTATTCACCTCCAGATTTTGGGGTTTTTTATTCACCTCCTGATTTTGGGGTTTTTTTATTCACCTCCTGATTTTGGGGGTTTTTATTTCACCTCCGGATTTTGGGGTTTTTTATTCACCTCCGGATTTTGGGGGTTTTTATTCATCTCCGGATTTGGGGATTTTTCATTAGTCTCCAGGTTTTGGGATTTTTTATTCACCTCCTGATTTTGGGGGTTTTTATTCACCTCCGGATTTTGGGATTTTTATTCACCTCCGGATTTTGGGATTTTTATTCACCTCCTGTTTTGGGGTTTTTTATTCACCTCCAGATTTTGGGATTTTTTATTCACCTCCGATTTTGGGTTTTTATTCACCTCCGGATTTTTGGGGATTTTTTATTCACCTCCTGATTTTGGGGTTTTTTATTTCACCTCCGATTTTGGGATTTTTATTCACCTCCGGATTTTGGGTTTTTATTCACCTCCAGATTTTGGGATTTTTTATTCACCTCCGGATTTGGGATTTTTATTCACCTCTGGGTTTTGGGATTTTTATTCACCTCCATGTTTTGGGTTTTTTATTCACCTCCTGATTTTGGGATTTTTATTCACCTCCGGATTTTGGGATTTTTATTCACCTCCGGGTTTTGGGGATTTTTATTCACCTCCTGATTTTGGGGTTTTTTATTTCACCTCTGGATTTTTGGGGATTTTTATTCACCTCCGGATTTTTGGGGATTTTTTTATATTCACCTCCTGATTTTGGGGATTTTTATTCACCTCCGGATTTTGGGTTTTTTTATTCACTTCTGGATTTTTTAGGGTTTTTTATTCACCTCTGGATTTGGGATTTTTTATTCACCTCCAGATTTTGGGATTTTTATTCACCTCCGGATTTTGGGGTTTTTATTCACCTCAGGATTTTGGGATTTTTATTCACCTCCGGATTTTGGGATTTTTATTCACCTCCGGATTTTGGGATTTTTTATTCACCTCCTGGTTTGGGGATTTTTTATTCACCTCTGGATTTTGGGGTTTTTTATTCACCTCCGGATTTTGGGGTTTTTTATTCACCTCCGGATTTGGGTTTTTTTGGGGGCGTTTTTTTGGGGTTTTTTGTTCTTTCCCCACGCCGGGGCCTCTCTGCAGGAAGCCACATCCTTTGCACAACCCCGGGTGACACTCGGGCCGTGTCCCCTCCCGGGGCCACCTCCCCCACCTCGTCCCTTCCTGCCCCCCAAAATCCGAGGCCACCCCGATCCCAAATAAAACCTGGATGGCTTTGGGGTCCCAGGGAATTCCAGGTGGGGATGACCCCAAATCCAGCCCCGGGAACGGGGACGAGAGCGGCTGATTTTTGGGGAATTTTTAGGGAATTTTTAGGGACAGAAATATTCAATTTCTGGTTTGTTTTTTTTCCCCGTTTTTCTCTCATTTCCAGCCCCATTCCCATGGGGGTGGCGCGGGGACAGCCGGGCTGGATGTCCCCAGAGTGTCCCCATCCCGTCCCCATGGCTGGGATGGAAAACTCCATGGAAAATCCCAAGGGGAATTCCCAGCAGCGCCCTCATGGCCAGAGCTGGGGACACCGAGGGACACCGAGGGACATCGAGGGACCCCAATGTCCCCTCAAACCCCACAAGGACACGAGGGACAACCCCGCCCTTCCCACCAACCCCCCCGCCATCCCCACCCGGACCTTCCCATCCCAAATTTCCCCCACTTCCAGACCTGGCAAAGCGTCCCCGGCGACATCGCCACCCCCTTGTCGCCGTCCCCAAGCCCTTTGTCACCTCCCCTCCTCCTCGGGGACGCATCCCCGCGCTCCCCGTGACGCAACCGAGGGGACACGGAGGAAATGAAACCGAGCCCGGCGCTGCCACCAACGTCCCCTCCCTGCGACCCCCCGTCACCCCGTGTGTCCCCTCGGTGCCACCCCCACCCCGGTGCCACCTCCTGTCACCTCCTGGCACCGGCAAAGTCCCCGCGGGGCCCGAGGCCACCTCCCCGCACCAGGAAGTCGCCACCGGCGGCTCGCGGTGAAGTTCGGCTCCGTCCCCGCCCGGTGTCGCCTCCCCCGGCCGGGCGCTGTCGCCAAGCCCCGGGTGGTGGCACCCGGGGTGACAACTTTGAGGGGTCCCGTCCGTGCCCTGGGTTCCAAAATTCCCCGTGGGGAATTCTCCGGGATCCGGAGTTTTCCCGGGATCCGCCCTCCGCCAGGTGAGCGGCGGCCTCCCCGGTGCGCGGAATTCCCGGTGCGCGGAATTCCCGGGGCGCGGAATTCCCGGGGCGCGGAATTCCCGGGGCGCCAGCGGCACTTACGGAGCGGTGGCCGCGCTGTCGCCGCTGTGGCCGCCGGGGGTGGCCCCGTTGTCACCCCCCCGGTGTCGCCGCTGTCGCCGCGCGGAGCGAGAGCCGGAGACGCTTCCTGCTGTGACCGACTCGGGTGCGCAGAGGAGGGACCGGCGGCGCTGGGAGCCGACACCGGAACCGGCACCGGGACACGGAACTGGGACCGGGGGAACCGGCACCGGGACACGGAACCGGCACTGGGACACGGGACAGGCACCGGGACACGGAACCGGCACTGGGACACGGAACTGGGACCTGGCAGCAGAACCGGCACCGGGACACGGAACCGGCACCGGGACACGGAACTGGGACCCGACACCGGGACACGGAACCGGGGACACGGAACTGGGACCCGACACCGTAACCGGCGCCGGGACATGGAACCGGCACAGGGACATGGAACTGGGACCTGACACCGGAACAGGTACCGGGACACGGAACCGGCACCGCGACATGGAACCAGCACCGGGACACGGAACTGGCACTGGGACACGGGACCGGCACCGGGACACGGAACTGGCACTGGGACACGGGACTGGCACCGGGACACGGAACCGGCGCTGGGACACGGGACTGGCACCAGGACACGGAACTGGGACCTGGCAGCAGAACCGGCACCGGGACACGGAACTGGCACCGAGACACGGAACTGGGACCCGACACCGGGACACGGAACCGGCACCAGGACACGGAACTGGGACCCGACGCCGTAACGGGCGCCGGGACATGGAACCGGCACAGGGACATGGAACTGGGACCTGACACCGAACAGGTACCGGACACGGAACCGCACCGCTGACATGGGAACCAGCACCGACACGGAACTGGCACTGGGACACGGGACCGGCACCGGGACACGGAACTGGCACTGGGACACGGGACTGGCACCGGGACACGGAACCGGCACCAAGACACGGAACTGGGACCCGACACCGGGACACAGAACCGGCACCAGGACACGGAACTGGGACCCGACACCGTAACCGGCGCCGGGACATGGAACCGGCACAGGGACATGGAACTGGGACCTGACACGGAACAGGTACGGGACACGGAACCGCACACGCACATGGAACCAGCACCGGGACACGGAACTGGCACTGGGACACGGACCGCACCGACACGGAACTGGCACTAGGACACGGGACTGGCACCGGGACACGGAACTGGCACTGGGACACGGACTGGCACTGGGACACGGGACTGGCACCGGGACACGGAACTGGCACTGGGACACGGAACTGGGACCTGGCAGCAGAACCGCACCGGACACGGAACCGCACCGAGACACGAACTGGGACCCGACACCGGACACGGAACCGCATCAGGACACGGAACTGGGACCCGACACCGTAACCGGCGCTGGGACATGGAACCGGCACAGGGACATGGAACTGGGACCTGACACCGGAACAGGTACCGGGACACGGAACCGGCACCGCGACATGGAACCAGCACCGGACACGAACTGGCCCTGGGACACGGGACCGCACCGGGACACGGAACCGGTACTGGGACACGGGACTGGCACCGGGACACGGAACTGGGACCCGACACCGGGACATGGAACCGGCACCGGGACACGGAACTGGGACCTGGCAGCAGAACCAGCACTGGGACATGGAAGCGGCACCGGGACATGGAACTGGGACCCGACACCGGAACAGGCACCGGGACACGGAACCCAACACCTGACAGTGGCACCGGGACACCGGCACCGGGACATGGAACCAGCACCGGGACACGGAACCGGCACTGGGACACGGAACTGGGACCTGACAACGGAACTGGCACCGGGACACAGAACCGGCACCGGGACACGGAACTGGGACCTGACAACGGAACTGGCACCGGGGCACAGAACCGGCACCGGGACACAGGACCAGCACCAGGACACGGAAGTGGGACCTGACACCGGAACTGGTGCCAGGACATGGAACTGGCACTGGGACACGGGACAGGCACTGGGACACGGAACTGGGACCTGACACCGGAACCGGCACCGGGACACGGAACTGGGACCGGGACATGGAACTGGCACCGGGACATGGAACCAGCACCTGACAGCGGCACCCCATCCACACCAGCACCGGGATCTGGTACAGGGACCACGACCTGGCAGCGGGACCCGGGACCGGGACTGGCAGCTGACAGCAGCACCCAGCTCCCAACAGCAGCGGACACCAGAACCGGCACCAGGACCCAGAACCCAGCACCTGACAGCGGCACTAGAACCGGGACTGGCACTGGGACCCGGGACCGGGACCAGCACCCGGCGCCCAACAGCAGCAGCGGGACCTGGCACTGGCGCCAGGACACAGAAACGACACCAAGATCGGCACTGGGGCAGGCAGAAGGACCCAGCACCCAACACCAGAACCGGGACCCAGAACACAGCACCCAGCACATGACACTGGAATCAGCACCGGGACCCAGAACCCAACAGCAGCACTGGAACTGGGACCGGTACCGGGACCTAGGACCAGGACCCTGAACCGGCACTGAGACCCGGCACTTGACACCCAACAGCAGCGCTGGAACCAGCACTTGGACCAGCACCAGGACCCAGAGCTCAGTACCTGACAGTGGCACCGGAACCAGGACCAGGACCTGGAACCGGAGCCAGCACTAGGACCTGGCTCTTGACAGCCAACAGCAGCACCGGAACCGGCACTGGGACCCAGAACCCAGCACCTGGAACCGGGGCCAGGGGTGGGACCTGGCACCTGACACTGCGACCAGCAGTGGGACTGGTACTGGGCACTGGAACTGGGACCCAGAACACAGCACCCAACACCCAACAGTGGCACCGGGACCCGGCGCTTGGCATCGGAACCAGCACTGGGACCAGCACCCAACAGTGGCACCAGGACTGACAGTGGGACCAGCAGCAGGACCCAGAACCCAGCACCTGACACTGGAACCAGCACCAGGACCAAGAACAAACAGCTGCACCAGAACCAGGACTGGCACTGCGACCTGACACTGGGACCCTGAACTGGCATTGGGACCTGGCACTCGACACCCAACAGCAACACCGGAACCGGCGCTGGGACTCAGAACCCAGCACCTGATACCAGAACCAGCACTGGGACCCAGAACCCAGCACCTGACAGCGGAACCAGGACCAGCACCGGAACTGGGACCAGGACCTGGAACCGGCACCAGGACCCAGCGCTTGACACCCAACAGCAGCACTGGAACCGGCACTGGGACCCAGAACCCAGCAACTGACACCAGAACCAGCAGCGGGACCCAGAACACAGCACCTGACACCAGGACTGGGGGTGGGACCTGGCACCTGACACCAGGACTGGGCACCAGAACCGGGACCCAGAACCCTTGGACACTGCCAGGGATCCAGGGATTCTCTGGGAATCCCAGCCCAGCCAGGAATCCCTTCCCAAGATCCCACCATCCCAAGCTCCCCTTTCCCACTGGAAGCCATTCCCTGCCTCCTGCCCCTCCAGCCCTTGCCCAAATCCCAGATCCCAGCTCTCCTTTCCCTCTGGAAAAGGCTCCAAGGATTCCCTGGATCCTCCCCTGATCCAGCTGCACATTCCCAGCTCTCCCAGCCTGCCATTGGATCCATCCCCATCCCTGCCTCTCCTAAGGGATCCCAAAATTCCTT
Organism: Camarhynchus parvulus; assembly: GCF_901933205.1. NCBI lineage: Eukaryota > Metazoa > Chordata > Aves > Passeriformes > Thraupidae > Camarhynchus > Camarhynchus parvulus. Next base: position 111,791,813 of record NC_044573.1, on the reverse strand, counting down.
CCCATTCCAAGGAAATCCCCAAGGTAGCTGGAAACATTCCCAGGATTTCCCAGATCCCATCGAGTTCCTGCCCATCTGACCCACCCATGTGTCTGGGATTATTCCCCATTCCCCGCTGTTATCCTAACTTTTCCAGAGTGGGAAAATGTCAGAGTGGATGGGGTTGGGAGCAAAGCTGGGCAGAGACCCACATCCCAAATTCCCAAATCCCAAATTCCCAAATCCCAAATTCCCAACATCCCTGCATGCCACCACTTCCCCCACCCCATTGCTTCCCAATATCCCATTTTCCCTGAATGCCATTGCTTCCCACATCCCAAAATCCCAAATCCCAACTTCCCTGTATCCCATCACTTCCCAAATCCCATTTCCCCTATATCCCATCGCTTTCCACTTCCCAAATCCCGTTGCTTCCCAAATCCCATTTTCCCTGTATCCCACTGGTTCCCATCCCAACTTCCCTGTATCCCATCTCCTCCAGCTCCCCACTTTTCCGTGCATCCCATTTTCTCTGCTTCCCATCTTCCCTGTGTCCCATTTTCCCATGTTTCCCACCTCCCAGCTCCAGCTGCATCCCATCTCCTTGTGCTCCTGATTTTTCCCTGCATCCCATTTTCCCTGCATCCCATCTCCTCCAGCTCCCCGCTTTTCCATGCATCCCATTTCCGTCTGTATCCCATTTTCCCTGCTTCCTATCTCCTCCTGCATCCCATTTTCCATTTCCCATCTCCTCCAGCTCCCCGTTTTTCCATGCATCCCATTTTCTCTGCCTCACATTTTCCCTGTTTTCCATCTCTCCTTGCTTCCCATTCCCGCCCGCATCCCATTTTCCCTGCACCCCATCTCCCTCATATCCCATTTTCTCCACGCTTCCCATTTCCCTTGTATCCCATCTCTCTTGTATCCCATTTTCTCCAGCTCTCCATTTATCCATGCATCCCATTTTCCCTGTTTCCCATCTCCTCTTTCATCCCATTTTCCCTCCATCCCATCTCCCTGTGCTCCCCTTTTCCCTGCATCCCATTTTCCCTCCATCCCATCTCCTCCCCACTCCCCTTTTCCCTGCATCCCATTTTCCCTCCATCCCATCTCCTCCCACTCCCCTTTTCCCTGCATCCCATTTTCCCTGCTTCCCATCTCCCTGTGCTCCCCATTTTTCCATGTATCCCGTCTCCTCTGCTTCCCGTTTTCCCTGCATCCCATCACCACCTGTATCCCATTTTCCCTGTACCTCATTCTTCACTGCTTCCCATTCCCACCTGCATCCCATTTTCCCTGGATCCCAGCTCCTCCTGAATCCCATTTTCCCTGCTTTCCATTTTCCCATTTTCCCATTTTCCCATTTTTCCTGCATCCCATCTCCTCCAGCTCCCCACTTTTCCCTGCATCCCATTTTCCCTTTCCCATCTCTTCCCCTTCCCAGCTCCACCTGCATCCCATTTCCCTGCATCCCATCTCCTTTTGCTCCCCGTTTTCCCTGCTTCCCATTTTTCCCTGCTTCCCATTCCCACCTGTATCCCATTTTCCCTGCATTCCATTTTCCCATTTTTCCAGCATCCCATCTCCTCCAGTTCCCCAGTTTTCCTGCATCCCAATTTCCTGTGCTCCCATCTCCCTCTTTCATCCCATTTTCCATTTCCCATCTCCTCCTGCTTCCCATTTCCACCTGCATCCCATTTCCCCTGCTTCCCATCTCACTTGCATCCCATTTTCCCTGTATCCCATTTCTCTTTTATCCCATTTCCTCATGTTTCTCACCTCCCTCTGCATCCCATTTTCCCTGCATTCCCATTTTCCCTGTTTCCCATCTCCTCTTTCATCCCATTTTTCCTGCATCCCATCTCCTCCAGCTCCCCACTTTTCCCTGCATCCCATTTTCCCTTTCCCATCTCTTCCCCTTCCCAGCTCCACCTGCATCCCAATTTCCCTGCATCCCATCTCCTTTTGCTCTCTGTTTTTTCCCTGCTTCCCTTTTTCCCTGAATCCCCATTTTTCCCTGCTTCCCATCCCCTGCATCCCATTTTCCCTGCATTCCATTTTCCCATTTTTCCAGCATCCCATCTCCTCCAGCTCCCCACTTTTCCCTGCATCCCAATTTCCTGTGCTCCCACCTCCTCTTTCATCCCATTTTTTGCCCGTTTCCATCTCTCACTTTCATCCCATTTCCCCCTGTATCCCATTTATCTTTTATCCCATTTTCCCATATTTCCCACCTCCCCCCACCTCCGGTTTTCCCTGCATCCCATCTCCTTGTGCTCCCTGTTTTTCCCTGCTTCCCATCTCCTCCTGAATCCCATTTTCCCTCCTTCCCATATTCTCATTTTCCCTGCATCCCATCTCCTCCTGAATCCCATTTTCCCTCCTTCCCATTTTCCCATTTTCCCTGCATCCCATCTCCTCCCGCTCCCCACTTTTCCCTGCATCCCATTTTTTCCTCTTTCCCTTCTTTCCCCTCATCCCCTCAGGATCTGCTTCCCGACCTTTTCCCAGAAATCCGACCTTTTCCCAGAAATCCGACCTTTTCCCGGGAATCCAACCCCTTCCCGTGCACCCGACCTTTTCCTGGGAATCCGCCCCCGGCCGGGAGCGCTGCCGTGAATCCCACGCATGGGAATGACTCAGGATCAGGGAGAACAGCGAAGGAACTCTGCGTTCTCCACATTCCTGATCGAACCCGACCATCTGGGAAGGAGAAAGCTCTCCAGATGCCCTGGAATTTCGGGATGGAAGCTTCCAGGAGGACCCCCAATCCCACTTTTTTTCTTTTTCTTTTTCTTTTGGCTGTCGGGATCGTGATTCCCGACCCAGGAAACCTCTGGAGTTCCAGCTGTCTGATCCCAGCCTCGTCATTCCCAGCCCTGCAGCCCATCCCAGGAATTCCATGGGATCCCAGGCATTCCATGGGATCGAGGGAATTGGGGGGGGGTTGCCCCAATTTTTGGGGAATTTTTCCCGATTTTCCCAATTATTCCTTCTAATCCCCATCCCGATGGATATTTTGGCCATTCCAGCTGCTCCAGCCGGGAGCGATCCCAAGAAAAGACATCCCAAAGCATCCCCAGGCTTTGGAAAATCCCAAATCCTGAGTTTTTCCAGGCCAGAAAAGGAGGAATTTCCTCCCGGCCCAACTCCACCTGTTCCCTGCCCAAAAACGATCCCGGAAAAAAAATGGGAATTCATTTTCCAGCCTGTGCTGACCCGGGACTGAGATCCCACGGCTCTGCCGAATTCCCAAATAATGGATAATCCATTCCCATGTTCCCATCATTCTCATATTCCCAACATTCCCAGATATCTCTCATTCCCATTTTTCCATCATTCCCATGTTCCCATCATTCCCATGGACCCCTCATTCAGAAATATCCATCATTCCCATGTTCCTATCATTGCCACATTCCCATCATTCCCATTTTCTCGTCATTCCCATCATTCCCATCATTCCCACAATTCCCAGGTATCCATCGTTCCCATGTGTCCATCATTCCCATATTCCCATTGTTCCCATTTTCCCATCATTCCCACGTGTGCATCATTCCCACATTCCCATCATTTTGATATTCCCATAATTCCCAGATATCTCTCATTGCCACGTACCCATCATTCCCATTTTCCCATTGTTCCCATGTATCCATCATTCCCATATTCCCATCATTCCTGTCATATCCATAATTTCCATGTTCCCATCATTCCCATGGATCCCATTATTCCCATTTTCCCATAATTCCCAGGTATCAATCATTCCCATCATTCTCATTTTCCCATCATTCTCATATTCCCATCATTTCCCATTTTCCCATCATTCCCACATTCCCATCATTCCCACATTCCCATCATTTTGATATTCCCATAATTCCCAGGTATCTCTCATTGCCACGTATCCATCATTCCCATTTTCCCATCGTTCCCACGGATCCCGTCATTCCCATATTCCCATCATTCCTGTCATATCCGTAATTTCCATGTTCCCATCACTCCCATGGATCCCATAATTCCCATTTTCCCATTATTCCCATTTTTCCATCATTCTCAGGCATCAATCATTCCCATCATTCCCATTTTCCCATTGTTCCCATTTTCCCATCATTTCCCATTTTCCCATCATTCCCACATTCCCATCATTTTGATATTCCCATAATTCCCAGATATCTCTCATTGCCACGTACCCATCATTCCCATTTTCCCATCGTTCCCATTTTTCCCATCATTCCCAGGTATCAATCATTCCCATTTTCCCATCGCTCCCACATTCCCATCATTCCAATGTTCTCATCATTCCCATATTCCCATCATTCCCACATTCCCATCATTCCCACCCATCCCTCATTCCCATCATTCCCACATTTCCATAATTCCCATGTATCCCTCATTCCCATGTGTCCATCATTCCCATCCTTCCCATCATTCCCACCATTCCCATCATTCCCATCATTCCCAGGTATCCATAATTCCCATTTTCCCATTGCTCCCACATTCCCATCATTCCCACCTGCCCATGATTCCCATCTTCCCATCATTCCCGTCATTCCCATCATTCCCATCATTCCCACATATCCGTCATTCCCATCGCTCCCACATTCCCATCATTCCCACCTGCCCATGATTCCCATCATTCCCGTCATTCCCACATATCCGTCATTCCCGTCACTCCCATCATTCCCATCATTCCCACATAATCCCCCACGTCAACCCCATAACCCCAAATCCCCTTTTTTTGTACCCAAATCCCACTCCCACTTTTCCCCGGGAACCTTTCCCAGCCCGTTCCCGTTTGGAACAACCCCCAAATCAAACAATTCCCTACATTTGCATCGACATTCCCGCTTTTCCAGCCTCAATCCCGGGCTGGAGATCCCAAAGCTGGGATCGGGATCCTGCCGGGATAAGGAGCAGGGAAAAGTTGGATCCCGGGAATCCTCCATGGAATCCACAGCCCTGGGAATCCTTGCCCCGTTTTCCTGGGATGTAGCAGCTCCACCCCTTCCAAATATCTCAGTTTTCCCGGGAATCCTGGAATTCCGGCACTTCCTTCCCTCTGGAGCCATCCCAGCCCCATCCAAGGCTCATTCCTGGTGCTTCCCACTCTTCCCGGAACAGATCTTCCTGTCTGATCCCGGGATTTTCCCTGTCAGATTCCAGGATTTTCCCTGTCAGATCCCGGGGTCTTCCTATCAGATCCCAGGATTTTCCCTGTCGGATTTTGGGATTTCCCTGTCAGATCCTGGGATTTTCCCCTCAGATCCCATGATTTTCCCATTGGATCCCAGGATTTTCCCATCAGATCCCAGGATTTCCCTGTGAGATCCCAGGATTTTCCCTGTGAGATCCCAGGGTTTTCCCTTCAGATCCTGGGATTTTCCTGTCAGATCCTGCGATTTTCCCATCAGATCCCAAGATTTTCCCATTGGATCCCAGGATTTTCCCTTCAGATCCTGGGGTTTTCCTGTCAGATCCCAGGATTGTCCCTGTCAGATCCCAGGATTTCCCCGTCAGATCCCAGGATTTTCCCTTCAGATCCCGGGATTTTCCTGTCAGATCCCGGGATTTTCCCATCAGATCCTGTGATTTTCCCATCAGATCCCAGGATTTTCCCATCTGATCCCAGGATTTTCCAATCAGATCCCAGGATTTTTCCCATCATATCCTGGGATTTTCCTGTCGGATCCTTGGCTTTTCCCATCAGATCCCAGGATTTTCCTGTCAGATCCCAGGATTTCCCTGTGAGATCCCAGGATTTCCCTGTCAGATCCTGGGATTTTCCCCTCAGATCCCAGGATTTTCCCGTCAGATCCCAGGATTTCTCTGTCAGATCCCAGGATTTTCCCGTCAGATCCCAGGATTTTGGCGGCGGGGATTTTTTGGGGCCGTTTTTGGCTCCGGAGCTTTCCGAGGTTTCCCGGGGGCTGTCGGGAGCCTCGGCCTCTTCCTGTTCCCTTTTCTCTGCCACTTCCTCAAACGCGGCCTCGCCGTGATCCCGGCGATCCCGTCCCTGCCGGGATCCTTCCCGGGATCCTTCCAGGGATCCATCCCCATAATTCCTGGGATCCATCCCAGTCCTTACTGGGATCCTTCATAGGATTTTCCCAGGATCCTTTCCAGGATCCATTCCCATCTTTTCTGGAATCCTTCCAGGGATCCATCCCTGCTCTTCCCAAGATCCATTCCTGTTCTTTCCAGGATCCTTCCAGGGATCCATCCCCATAATTCCTGGGATCCATCCCTGCTTTTCCTGGGATCCATCCCAGTCCTTCCCAGGATCCTTCCCATGATCCTTCCAGGGATCCTTCCTGGGATCCTTCCCTGCCCTTCCCAGGATCCATTCCTGTCCTTTCCAGGATCCATTCCTGGGATCCATCCCTGCTCTTCCCAGGATCCATTCCTGTCCTTTCCAGGATCCTTCCCGGGATCCTTCCCAGGATCCATTCCCCATCTTTCCTGGAATCCTTCTTGGGATTCTTCCCAGGATCCTTCCCAGGATCCATTCCCATCCTTTCCGGGATCCTTCCTGGGATCAATCCCTGCCCTCCTCAGGAGCCCTTCCCATCCATCCCGGGATCTTTCCATCCCAGGATCCATCCCTGCCCTTCCCAGGATCTTTCACGGGATCCTTCCCAGGATCCATTCCTGTCCTTCCTGGGATCCTTCCCGGGATCCTTCCCAGGATCCATTCC
>NC_044573.1:111692779-111784645 GCF_901933205.1 Camarhynchus parvulus | reverse complement strand
TATCCCATTATCCCATGGATCCCAAATCCCAGGGACATTGCCATCCGGAACACCCTGGTGGCCTCTCCTCTCCATTATCCCATATCCCGTATCCCAAATCCCATATCCCTGATCCCGTATCCCTGATCCCACATCCCATATCCCATATCCCACATCCCATATCCCATATCCCATTACCCCATATCCCATTATCCCATGGATCCCAAATCCCATGGATCCCACATCCCAGGGACATCGCCGTGCGGAACATCCTGGTGGCCTCTCCTCTCCATTATCCGATATCTGATATCCCATATTCCACATCCCACATCCCATATCCCATATCCCTCTATCCCATATCCCACATCCCATATCCCAAATCCCAATATCCCAAATCCCATTATCTCATTATTACGGTTTCCCATTATCCCATATCCCATTATCCCATATCCCATTATCCCATATCCCATTATCCCATGGATCCCATTATCCCACGGATCCCAAATCCCACATCCCAGGGACATCGCCGTGCGGAACATCCTGGTGGCCTCCCTCTATCCACACCCAAATCCATTATCCCATTGTCCCAATATCCCATCATCTCAAATCCCATTATCCCACGGATCCCACATCCCAGGGACATCGCCGTGCGGAACATCCTGGGGCCCCCCTACCCCACCCACATCCCTATCCCACATCCCACATCCCACATCCCATATCCCACATCCCACATCCCACATCCCACATCCCACATCCCACATCCCACATCCCACATCCCACATCCCATATCCCAATCACATCCACACCATAATCCATATCCAACCACATCATACAAACACCATATCCCACACAATCAACATATCCCACACCCCATCACATCCCACATCACACCCAATCACATCCACATCCCACATCCACATCACATCCCATATCCACATCCCACATCCCACATCCCAATCACACCCACATATATCCCAATCCACATCCCACATCCACATCCACTCCCACATCCACATCCCACATCCCATATCCCACATCCCAATATCCCAAATCCATTATCATTACCATCATTATATGATCCACACCACCAACACACCATCCCCTCATCCCATACCACATCCCACTCCAGGAACATCCATATCCCTGGTGGCCTCTCCCCTCCATCATCCCACATCCCATATCCCATATCCCATATCCCACATCCCATATCCCATTACCCCATATCCCAAATCCCATATCCCAAATCCCATTATCTCATTATTCAATTTTCCCATTATCCCATGGATCCCACATCCCACGGATCCCACATCCCACGGATCCCAAATCCCTCATCCCAGGGACATCGCCGTGCGGAACATCCTGGTGGCCTCCCCGGAGTGCGTCAAGCTCGGCGACTTCGGCCTCTCCCGCTACATCGAGGACGAGGAGTACTACAAAGGTGGGATCTGGGATCCCCCGGATCCCTCGGGGTGGCGGGCGATGGGGGAAACGCGGGATCGGGATCATTCCTGGCTCGTTCCAGCTTCCATCTCCCGCCTCCCCATCAAGTGGATGGCGCCGGAGTCCATCAACTTCCGGCGCTTCACCACGGCCAGCGACGTCTGGATGTTCGGTGAGAGCGGGATCGGCGGGAACGGGGCGGGATCCCGGGATTCAGCGCTGTCGGATCCCGGGATTCACAGCTGGGGGATCCCGGGGTTCACAACGGGGGATCCTGGGATTCAGAATTGGGGGATCCTGGGATTCAAAGGGGGATCCTGGGATTCATCATCCGGGGTGGGATCCGGGATTCAGGGTTGTGGGATCTGGGATTCAGAACTGGGGTCGGGATTCAGAACTGGGGGATCCTGGGATTCAGAACAGGGGGATCACGGGATTCAGAATTGTGGGATTCTGGGATTCGGAACTGGGGGATCCCAGGATTCAGAACTGGGGGATCCTGGGATTCAAAGGGGGATCCTGGGATTCAGAATCATGGAGCAGGATCCCAGGATTCAGAATCATGGGATCCTGGGATTCATCATCATGGAGTGGGATCCTGGGATTCAGAATTGTCGGATTCTGGGATTCAGAACTGGGGGATCCTGGGATTCACAACTGAGGGATCCTGGGATTCAGAATTGTCGGATTCTGGGATTCAGAACTGGGGGATCCAGGGATTCAGAACTGGGGGATCCTGGGATTCAGAACTGGGGGATCCCGGGATTCACAGCTGGGGGATCCTGGGATTCACAACTGGGGCAGGATCCCGGGATTCAGAATTGTGGGATTCTGGGATTCACAACGGGGGGATCCTGGGATTCAGAACAGGGGGATCCTGGGATTCAGAATTGGGGGATCCCGGGATTCAGAATTGTGGGATCCCCATATTCACAACTGGGGGATCCTGGGATTCAGCATTGTTGGATCCAGGGATTCAGAATTGTGGGATTCTGGGATTCAGAACTGGGGGTTCCCGGGATTCAGAATGGGATCCTGGGATTCAGCATCATGGGATCCTGGGATTCAGAATTGTAGGATTCTGGGATTCAGCATTGTGGGATCCCGGGTTTCATCATTGTTGGGTGGGATCCTGGGATTCACAGTTGGGGGATCCTGGGATTCAGAATCGTGGGATCCCGGGATTCACAGTTGGGGGATTCTGGGATTCAGAATTGTCGGATCCTGGGATTCAGCATTGTGGGATCCTGGGATTCAGAATTGGGGGATCCTGGGATTCAGCACTGTGGGGTGGGATCCCGGGATTCAGAGGGGGATCCTGGGATTCATCATCATGGGGTGGGATCCTGGGATTCAGAACTGGGGGATCCTGGGGTTCAGGATGGGATCCCAGAATTCATCATCGTGGTCTGGGATTCTGGGATGTCCCCCTGATTCCCGTGGCATGGAGCAGAATCCCAGGACTGATCCCTTTCCCACAGCACACACAGAGGGACAAATCCCACTCCGGAATTCCCCAACTTTTTTTTCCCAACTCCAGATTATCCCAAACTTTTCCCCTGGGAGAACCCAATCCCAGGGAAGAGCGTCCATTCACCCATCCTTAGGCGCTTCCTCAAAATCCTGAGGATTTTGGGGAAATTTTGGGATTGCTTAAAAAACCCCAATTTCCATCCCATCAAAATGCCACCAAATCCCAAAAAAAGCCCCACACCTGGGGGAAAATTGTGGGATTTCCGGGAATTCCGGTGAGGTCCTGACCTCGTCTCGGCACAGCCGTGTGTGTGGGGAGATCCTGAGGATTTTGTGGAAATTTTAGTATTGCTTAAAAAACCCCGATTTCCATCACGCTCAAAACGCCACCAAATCCCAAAAAAAAAACCACCCTGGGGGAAAATTGTGGGATTCCTGGGAATTCTGGTGAAGTCCTGATCTTGTCCTGGTGGTGGCCCACAGCTGTGCGTGTGGGAGATCCTGAGGATTTTGGGGAAATTTTGGGATTGCTTAAAAAACCCCAATTTCCATCCAGTCAAAACACCACCAAATCCCAAAAAAAACCCCACACCTGGGGGAAAATTGTGGGATTCCCGGGAATTCCGGTGAGATCCTGACCTCGTCCCGGCGCAGCCGTGTGCGTGTGGGAGATCCTGAGGATTTTGGGGAAATTTTGGGATTGCTTAAAAAACCCCAATTTCCATCCAGTCAAAACACCACCAAATCCCAAAAAACCCCACACCTGGGGGAAAATTGTGGGATTCCCGGGAATTCCGGTGAGATCCTGACCTGTCCCCGGTGGGCCGCAGCGTGCGTGGGAGATCCTGAGGATTTTGGGGAAATTTTGGGATTGCTTAAAAAACCCCAATTTCCATCCCATCAAAACGCCACCAAATCCCAAAAAAGCCCCACACCTGGGGGAAAATTGTGGGATTTCGGGAATTCCGGTGAGGTCCTGATCTCGTCCCGGCGCAGCCGTGTGCGTGTGGGAGATCCTGAGGATTTTGTGGAAATTTTAGGATTGCTTAAAAAACCCCGATTTCCATCCGGTGAAAACGCCACCAAATCCCAAAAAACCCCCACACCTGGGGGAAAATTGTGGGATTCCCGTGAATTCCGGTGAGATCCTGATCTTGTCCTGGTGGTGGCCCACACAGCCGTGTGCGTGTGGGAGATCCTGAGGATTTTGGGTAAATTTTAGGATTGCTTAAAAAACCCCGATTTCCATCCCATCAAAACGCCACCAAATCCCAAAAAAACCCCACACCTGGGGGAAAATTGTGGGATTCCCGGGAATTCCGGTGAGGTCCTGATGTCGTCCCGGCGCAGCCGTGTGCGTGTGGGAGATCCTGAGGATTTGGGGGAAATTTTAGTATTGCTTAAAAAACCCCAATTTCCATCACACTCAAAACGCCACCAAATCCCAAAAAAAACCCCACACCGGGGGGAAAATTGTGGGATTTCTGGGAATTCCGGTGAGGTCCTGACGTCGTCCCGGCGCAGCCGTGTGCGTGTGGGAGATCCTGAGCTTCGGGAAGCAGCCGTTCTTCTGGCTGGAGAACAAGGACGTGATCGGGGTGCTGGAGAAGGGGGACCGGCTGCCCAAGCCCGACCTGTGCCCGCCCGTGCTCTACACGCTGATGGCGCGCTGCTGGGACTACGACCCCGCGGAGCGGCCGCGCTTCCAGGAGCTCGTCTGCAGCCTCAGGTGCGCCCGGGATGCTCAAAGAGCCCCGGGGTGGGGTGGGGATGTTGGGGGGAGAAAACTGGGAAAAAAATTCGGATTTGGGAATTTATGGAAAAGTTTGGTGTTGGAGGAGCCTCGGAGACCCTTTGGAAGAGGATGGGATCGGAAGGGCTTTGGTTCCTGGGAAAGGGTCTCCAAAGGGTCTCCAAGGCTCCTCCAAGCCCAAATTCCAGGAGCTGCTCTGCAGCCTCAGGTGCGCCTGGAATGCTCAAAGAACCGTGGAATGGGGTGGGGATGTTGGGGGGAAAAAAGCTGGGAAAAAATTTCGGATTTGGGAATTTGTGGAAAAGTTTGGTGTTGGAGGAGCCTCGGAGACCCTTTGGAGACCCTCTGGAAGGGGATGGGATCGGAAGGGCTTTGGTTCCTGGGAAAGGGTCTCCAGAGGGTCTCCAAGGCTCCTCCAAGCCCAAATTCCAGGGGCTGCTCTGCAGCCTCAGGTGCGCCTGGAATGGTGGAGGAATCACGGGAATGGGGTGGGAACGTTGAGGGGGAGAAATTTGGGCAAAGCTTCAGATTGGGAAATTTATGAATAAGTTTGGGTTCAAAACGTTTTCTGGGGAGTGAAATGTTCCATCTCCAAAAGATCTCCAAGGCTGGGAATCCTGGAGGACCCATGGAGGGATGGAGAGCTGGGAATGAGGAGGAAAAATCTGGGAAAAGCTTTGGATTGGGAGATTTTATGGCAAAGTTTGAGTTCAGTGATTCACTTTCCTGGGAAGTGAATCGCTCCCATTCCAAAGGGTCTCCAAGGCTCCTCCAAGCCCAAATTCCAGGAGCTGCTCTGCAGCCTCAGCTGCGCCTGGAATGCTGAAAGAGCCCTGGGATGGGCTGGGAATGTTGGGGGAAATGTGGGAGAAAAATCTGGGATAAATTTCAGATTGGGAATTTTTATGGAAAAATTTGGGTTCAGAACATTTTCCCGGGAATCGAAACTCTCCAAAGGCTGGGAATTCTGGAGGATCCATGGAGGGATGGAGATCTGGGAATGAGGGGGAAAAATCTGGGAAGAGCTTTGGATCTCAGGAGTTTTTTATGGAAAAATTTGGGGTTCAGAACATTTCCCGGGAATCAAAACTCTCCAAATTTTCTCCAAGGCTGGGAATTCTGGAATGGGATGCAGAGGTGGGAACGTGGATGCAAAATGTGGGAAAAATCCGGAATTGGGGGTTTGTGTGGAGAAGTTTGGGTTCAGAGCCTTTCCCGGGAATCCAAACCCCCCAAAGGGTCCCCGAGGGCCGGGAATTCCCGGGATTGTCACCTCGGCGTCCCCTCCCCGCAGCGACATCCACCTGATGGAGACGGAGCTGGCCAAGGAGCAGGAGAGGAACAACCGGCACCGCCCTCCCAAAATCCTGGAGCCGCCGGCGTTCCAGGAGCCGCCTCCCAAGGTCGGGACGGGACGGGGCGGGATTCGGGGAAATTCGGGATTCCCCGGGTGGAATCCGGAGGAATTTTGGGGGTTTTTTCCCCTTCCCATTCCCGCAGCCCAGCAGGCCCATGCAGAAGCCGCCGTCCCAGGATAACCTGCTGGCGCCCAAGCTGCAGTTCCAGGTGAGGAATTCCCGGGACGCGGAGATCCCGGGAACGCCGGGGGGTGTCGGGATTCCGCGGTTGGGCTTGGGAAAGGTCTCGGGAGAAGTTGGGGGTCCGAGCGTTGGTGGCCCCGAAACCTCGATCCGGGGGTTTGGATCCGTCCGGGAATTCTGGGGGATGCGTCCGGCGCTCTGCGGGGCTGGACGGGATCGGCGGGCGGGAATCGTTCCCGGTATCCCGAAATATCCCGAAATACCCCGAAATATTCCGGAATATTCCAGAATATCCCAAAATATTCCAGAATATCCCAAAATAATCCAGAATACCCCAAAATATTCCGGAATATTCCAGAATATCCCAAAATATTCCAGAATATCCCAAAATATCCTGAAATATCCCAAAATACCCCAAAATATCTCCAAACTATCCCAAAATATTCCGGAATATCCCAAAATATTCCAGAATATTCCAGAATATCCCTAAGTGTTCCCAAATATCCCAGAATATTCCAAAATACCCCAAAATAACCCAAAATATCCCAGAATATTCCAAAATATCCTGAAATAACCCAAAATAACCCAAAATATTCCAGAATATCCCAAAATGTCCCAGAATATTCCAAAATATCCCGAAATAACCCAAAATAAGCCAAAATATTCCAGAATATCCCAAAGTGTTCCAGAATATCCCAAAGTGTTCCCAAATATCCCAAAATATCCCCAAATATCCCAGAATATTCCAGAATACCCCAAAATATTCCAAAATATCCCAAACTATCCCAAAATATCCCCAAATATCCCAAAATATCCCCAAATATCCCAGAATATTCCGAAATATCTCAGAATATTCCAAAATACCCGAAAACACCCCAAAATATTCCAAACTATCCCAAAATATTCCAGAATATCCCAAAGTGTTCCCAAAGATCCCAAAATATCCCTGAATATCCCAGAATGTTCCAAAATACCCCAAAATATTCCAAAGTATCCCAAAATACCCCAAAATATAAGAAAAATTCCCCAAATATTTCAGAACATTCCAGAATATCCCAGAATAATCCAGAATACCCCAAAATATTCCAAAATATTCCAAACTATCCCAAACTATCCCAGAATATCCCAAAATATCCCAAAACATTCCAAACTATTCCAAACTGTCCCAAAATATCTCAAAATATCCTCAAACAATCCCCCAAATATTTCAAAACATTCCAGAATATCCCAGAACATTCCAAAATATCCCAAAGTATCCCAAAATATCCCAGAATATCCCAGAATATTCCAGAATATTTCAAAACATTCCAGAATATCCGGAAGTGTCCCCAAATATCCCAAAATATCCCCAAATATCCCAGAATGTTCCAAAATACCCCAAAATATTCCAAAATACCCCAAAATATTCCAGAATATCCAAAAATATTCCCAAATATCCCAGAATGTTCCAAAATACCCCAAAATATTCCAAAATATCCCAAACTATCCCAGAATATCCCAAAATACCTGAAAAATATCCCCAAAATATTTCAGAACATTCCAGAATATCCCAGAATATTCCAAAATATTCCAAAATATCCCAAAATATTCCAGAATATCCCAAAGTGTTCCCAAATATCCCAAAATATCCCCGAATATCCCAGAATATTCCAAAATACCCCAAAATATTCCAAAATATCCCCAACTATCCCAAATGTCCCAAATATCTGAAAAATATCCCAAAATATTTCAGAACATTCCAGATATCCCAGAATACCAAATATCCCAAAATATTCCAAACTATCCTAGTGTTCCCAAATATCCAGAATATTCAAACAAATAAATACAAAACCAATACAAACCAAAATATTCCAAACTATCCCAAAATATCCCAAACACCTGAAAAAAACAATATCAATACGATATAAAACCAAATAAATACCAAAATATTCAAACTACAAAATACCCCAAATATCTGAAAAACCCCAATTTAGACAATAAAACAACAAAATAGAACACCCCAAATATTCCAAAATCAAATACAATATTCCAGAATTCCCAAAGCCCAAATTCAAAATATCCCGAATATCAAAATATTCAAAATACCCCAAAATATCCCAAACTGTCCCAGAATATCCCAAAATATCCCAGAATATCTGAAAAAATCCCCCAAATATTTCCAAACTTTCCAGAATACCCCAAAATACTCCAAAATATTCCAAAATATCCCAAATGTTCCAAACTATCCCAAAATCTCTGAAAAAAAATTCCCCAAATATTTCAAAACATTCCAAACTATCCCAAACTATCCCAAAATATCTGAAAAAATCCCCCAAATATTTCAAAACATTCCAAACTATCCCAAAATATCCCAAAATATCCCAAACTATCCCAAAATATCCGAAAGAAATCCCCCAAACATTTCAAAATATTCCAGAATATCCCAGAATATTCCAAACCATCCCAAAATATTCCAAAATATCCAAAATATTCCAAAATATCCAAAAACAATCCCCCAAATATTTCAAAACATTCCAGAATGTCCCAAAATATTCCAAAATACCCCAAAATATCCCAAACTGTCCCAAAGTATCTGAAAAAAAAAAAACCAGAATATTTCAGAACATTCCAGAATATTCCAAAATACCCCAAATATTCCAAAATATTTCAAACTGTCCCAAACTATCCCAAACTATCTGAAAAAATCCCCCAAATATTTCAAAACATTCCAGAATACCCCAGACTATCCCAAAATATCAAAAAAAATCCCCAAAATATTTCAGAACATTCCAGAATATCCCAGAATATTCCAAAATATCCCAAACTATCCCAAACTGTCCCAAAATACCCCAAAATATCCCAAAATATCTGAAAAAATGCCCAAATATTTCAGAACATTCCAGAACATCCCAGAATATTCCAAAATATTCCAAAATATCCCAAAATATTCCAGAATATTCCAGAATATCCCAAAGTGTTCCCAAATGTCCCAAAATATCCCCGAATATTCCAAAATATTCCAAAATACCCCAAAATATCCCAAACTATCCCAGAATACCCCAAAATATCCCAGAATATCTGAAAAAATCCCCCAAATATTTCCAAACTTTCCAGAATACCCCAAAATACTCCAAAATATTCCAAAATATCCCAAAATATCCCAAACTATCCCAAAATATCTGAAAAAAAATCCCCCAAATATTTCAAAACATTCCAAACTATCCCAGAATATCCCAAAATATCTGAAAAAAATCCCCAAAATATTTTTAAATATTCCAAAATATCCCAGAATATTCCAAACTACCCCAAAATATCCCAAAATATTCTAAACTGTCCCAAAATATTCCAGAATAACCCAAAATACTCCAAAACTTCCCAAATAATCCAAAATATCCCAAAATATTCCAGAATATCCCAAAGTGTTCCCAAATATCCCAAAATATCCCCGAATATCCCAGAATATTCAAAAATACCCCAAAATATTCCAAAGTATCCCAAAATACCCCAAAATATAAGAAAAAATTCCCCCAAATATTTCAGAACATTCCAGAATATCCCAGAATAATCCAGAATACCCCAAAATATTCCAAAATATTCCAAACTATCCCAAACTATCCCAGAATATCCCAAAATATCCCAAAACATTCCAAACTATTCCAAACTGTCCCAAAATATCTCAAAATATCCTCAAACAATCCCCCAAATATTTCAAAACATTCCAGAATATCCCAGAACATTCCAAAATATCCCAAAGTATCCCAAAATATCCCAGAATATCCCAGAATATTCCAGAATATTTCAAAACATTCCAGAATATCCGAAAGTGTCCCCAAATATCCCAAAATATCCCCAAATATCCCAGAATATTCCAAAATACCCCAAAATATTCCAGAATATCCAAAAATATTCCCAAATATCCCAGAATGTTCCAAAATACCCCAAAATATCCCCGAATATCCCAAAATATCCCCAAATATCCCAGAATGTTCCAAAATACCCCAAAATATTCCAAACTATCCCAAACTATCCCAGAATATCCCAAAATACCTGAAAAATATCCCCAAAATATTTCAGAACATTCCAGAATATCCCAAAATATTCCCAAATATTCCAAAATATCCCAAATGGTCCCAAATATCCCAAAATATCCCCGAATATCCCAGAATATTCCAAATATCCCAGAATATTCCAAAATATCTCAGAATATTCCAAAATACCCGAAAACACCCCAAAATATTCCAAACTATCCCAAAATATTCCAGAATATCCCAAAGTGTTCCCAAAGATCCCAAAATATCCCTGAATATCCCAGAATATTCAAAAATACCCCAAAATATTCCAAACTATCCCAAAATACCCCAAAATATAAGAAAAAATTCCCCCAAATATTTCAGAACATTCCAGAATATCCCAGAATAATCCAGAATACCCCAAAATATTCCAAAATATTCCAAACTATCCCAAACTATCCCAGAATATCCCAAAATATCCCAAAACATTCCAAACTATTCCAAACTGTCCCAAAATATCTCAAAATATCCTCAAACAATCCCCCAAATATTTCAAAACATTCCAGAATATCCCAGAACATTCCAAAATATCCCAAAGTATCCCAAAATATCCCAGAATATCCCAGAATATTCCAGAATATTTCAAAACATTCCAGAATATCCGAAAGTGTCCCCAAATATCCCAAAATATCCCCAAATATCCCAGAATATTCCAAAATATCCCAAAATATCCCAAAATACCCCAAAATATCCCAGAATATTCAAAAATACCCCAAAATACCTCAAAGTATCCCAAACTATCCCAAAATATTCCAGAATATCCCAAAGTGTTCCCAAATATCCCAAAATATCCCCGAATATCCCAGAATATTCCAAAATCCCCCAAAATATTCCAAAATATCCCCAACTATCCCAGAATGTCCCAAATATCTGAAAAATATCCCCAAAATATTTCAGAACATTCCAGAATATCCCAGAATATTCCAAAATATCCCAAAATATCCCAAACTATTCCAAAATATTTTAAACTGTCCCAAAATATCCCAAAATATATGAAAGAAATCCCCCAAATATTTCAAAACATTCCAGAATATTCCAAACTATCCCAAAATATCCCAAACTGTCCCAAAATATCCGAAAAAAACCCCCACAATATTTCAGAACATTCCAGAATATCCCAGAATATCCCAGAATATCCCAAAATATTCCAAACTATCCCTAAGTGTTCCCAAATATCCCAGAATATTCCAAAATCCCCCAAACTATCCCAAACTATCCCAAACTATCCCAAAATATCCCAAAATACCTGAAAAATATCCCCAAAATATTTCAGAACATTCCAGAATATCCCAAAATATTCCCAAATATTCCAAAATAGCCCAAATGGTCCCAAATATCCCAAAATATCCCCGAATATCCCAGAATGTTCCAAAATCCCCCAAAATATTCCAAAATATTCCAAACTATCCCAAAATATCCCCAAATATCCCAGAATATTCCAAAATATCTCAGAATATTCCAAAATACCCCAAAATACCCCAAAGTATCCCAAACTATCCCAAAATATTCCAGAATATCCCAAAGTGTTCCCAAAGATCCCAAAATATCCCCGAATATCCCAGAATATTCAAAAATACCCCAAAATATTCCAAAGTATCCCAAAATACCCCAAAATATAAGAAAAAATTCCCCCAAATATTTCAGAACATTCCAGAATATCCCAGAATAATCCAGAATACCCCAAAATATTCCAAAATATTCCAAACTATCCCAAACTATCCCAGAATATCCCAAAATATCCCAAAACATTCCAAACTATTCCAAACTGTCCCAAAATATCTCAAAATATCCTCAAACAATCCCCCAAATATTTCAAAACATTCCAGAATATCCCAGAACATTCCAAAATATCCCAAAATATCCCAAAATATCCCAGAATATCCCAGAATATTCCAGAATATTTCAAAACATTCCAGAATATCCGGAAGTGTCCCCAAATATCCCAAAGTGTCCCCAAATATCCCAGAATGTTCCAAAATACCCCAAAATATTCCAGAATATCCAAAAATATTCCCAAATATCCCAGAATATTCCAAAATCCCCCAAAATATTCCAAAATATCCCCAACTATCCCAGAATGTCCCAAATATCTGAAAAATATCCCCAAAATATTTCAGAACATTCCAGAATATCCCAGAATATCCCAAAATATCCCAAAATATCCCAAACTATTCCAAAATATTTTAAACTGTCCCAAAATATCCCAAAATATATGAAAGAAATCCCCCAAATATTTCAAAACATTCCAGAATATTCCAAACTATCCCAAAATATCCCAAACTGTCCCAAAATATCCGAAAAAACCCCCAAAATATTTCAGAACATTCCAGAATATCCCAGAATATCCAATATTCCAAATACCCCAAAATATTCCAAAATATCCCAGAATATTCCAGAATATTTCAAAACATTCCAGAATATCTGAAAGTGTCCCCAAATATCCCAAAATATTCCCAAATATCCCAAAATATTCCAAAATATCCCCAAATATCCCCAAATATCCGAAAGAAATCCCCCAAACATTTCAAAACATTCCAGAATATCCCAGAATATTCCAAACTATCCCAAACTGTCCCAAACTGTCCCAAAATATCCGAAAAAAATCCCCAAAATATTTCAGAACATTCCAGAATATCCCAGAATATCCCAAAATATCCCAAAATAGTCCAAACTATCCCTAAGTGTTCCCAAATATCCCAGAATATTCCAAAATCCCCCAAACTATTCCAAACTATCCCAAAATATCCCAAAACACCTGGAAAAAAATCTGCCAAATATTTCAATACATTCCAGAATATCCCAGAATATTCCAGAATACCTGAAAACATTCCAAAATATCCCAAAATATCCCAAAATATTCCAAACTATCCCAAAATATCCCCAAATATCCGAAAAAAATCCCCCAAATATTTCAGAACATTCCAGAATATCCCAGAAGATTCCAAACTACCCCCAAAATATCTGGAAAACAATCCCCAAATATTCCAAAACATTTCAAAATATCCCAAAATATTCCAGAATATCCCAAAGTGTTCCCAAATGTCCCAAAATATCCCCGAATATCCCAGAATATTCCAAAATACCCCAAAATATTCCAAACTATCCCAGAATATCCCAAAATATCCCAGAATATCTGAAAAAATCCCCCAAATATTTCCAAACTTTCCAGAATACCCCAAAATACTCCAAAATATTCCAAAATATCCCAAATGTTCCAAACTATCCCAAAATATCTGAAAAAAATCCCCCAAATATTTCAAAACATTCCAAACTATCCCAAAATATCCCAAAATATCTGAAAAAAATCCCCAAAATATTTTTAAATATTCCAAAATATCCCAGAATATTCCAAACTACCCCAAAATATCCCAAAATATTCTAAACTGTCCCAAAATATTCCAGAATAACCCAAAATACTCCAAAACTTCCCAAATAATCCAAAATATCCCAAAATATTCCAGAATATCCGAAAGTGTTCCCAAATATCCCAAAACATCCCCAAATATCCCAGAATATTCCAAAATATTCCAAACTATCCCAAAATATCCCAGAATACCCCCAAATATTCCAAACTATCCCAAACTATCCCAAAATATTCCCCAAATTTTCCAGAATGTTCCAAAATCCCCCAAAACATCCCAAAATATTCCGAACTATCAAAAAATATCCCAAAATATTCCAAACTGTTCCCAAATATCCCAAAATGTCCCCAAATAGCCCAGAATATTCCAGACTATCCCAAAATATTCCAAAATATCCCAAATTATCCCAAACTGTCCCAAAATATCCGAAAAAAATCCCCAGAATATTTCAGAACATTCCAGAATATCCCAGAACATTCCGAAACATCCGGAGCCATCCGAAAACAGCCCGGAACATTCTAGAACATCCCCAAAAATCTCCCAAGCCCGCTGTGCAGGGCGATTCCCATCCCCGTCCCGGGGTCGGCTGTCCGTCCGCGTGTCTGTCCGCGTGTCCGTGTGTCCGCGTGTCCATCCGTGTGTCCGGCCGTGCGTCTCTCGCGTCCGTTTGCGTGTCCGTCTGCGTGTCCGTCTGTGCATCTGTCCACGTGTCTGTCCGTGTGTCCGTGTGTCCGTCCGCGTGTCCATCTGCGAGTCTGTCCACGCGTCTGTCCGTGAGTCCGTCTGCGTGTCCATCCGCGTGTCCGTCTGTCCGTGTTGTCCAGCTGTGCATCTGTCCGCGTGTCCTTCCGCGTGTCCATCTGTCCGTGTGTCCGCCCGCATGTCCATCCACATGTCCATCTGCGTGTCCGTCTGCACGTCTGTCCGCGTGTCTGTCCGTGTGTCCGTCCGTGTGTCCCAGGGTGTCCTTCCGCGTGTCCGTCTGTGCGTCTGTCCGCGGGTCCGTCTGCATGTCTGGCTGTGCGTCCATCCGCGTGTCCGTCTGTCCGCGTGTCCGTCCGCGTATCCGTCTGCGTGTCCGTCTGCGTGTCCTTCTGCGTGTCCGTCTGTCAGTGTGTCTGTCCGCGTGTCCATCCACATGTCCGTCTGCGTGTCCATCTGTGTGTCCGTCTGCGCGTCTGTCTGCGTGTCCGTCCATGTGTCCGTCCGCATGTCCATCCGTACATCCGTCTGCATGTCTGTCTGCGTGTCCATCCGCATGTCCGTCCACCTGTCTGTCTGCATGTCCGTCCGCGTGTCCGTCCACGTGTCCGTGTGTCCACGTGTCCTTCCGCTTGTCCGTCTGTCCGCGTGTCCATCCATGTGTCTGTCCGTGTGTCTGTCTGCATGTCCGTCTGCGTGTCCGTCCGCATGTCCGTCCGTCCGCTTGTCCGTCTGTCCGCGTGTCCGTCCGCATGTCCGTCCGTGTGTCTGTCCCCATGTCTGTCCACGTGTCCGTCCGTGTGTCTGTCTGCGTGTCCATCCATGTGTCCGTCCGAGTGTCCTTCCGCGTGTCCGTCTGTCTGCACATCCGTCCATGTGTCCATCCGCGTGCATCCATCCGCGCGTCTGTCCGTGTGTCCATCCGCATGTCCATCCGTGCGTCTGTCTGCATGTCCGTCCGCGTGTCCATCTGTCCGTATGTCTGTCCACCGCATCCCGTCTGTCCGCATGTCTCTCCGCGTGTCTGTCTGCATGTCTGTCTGTCCGCGTGTCCGTCTGCGTGTCCATCCGCGTGTCTGTCCGCATGTCCATCCCTGTGTCCGTGTGTCCGCGTGTCCTTCCGCTTGTCCGTCTGTCTGTGTGTCCATCCGTGTGTCTGTCCACGCGTCCCTCCGCGTGTCTGTCTGCGGGTCCGTCCGTCTGTCCGTCTGACCACGTGTCTGTCCACGTGTCTGTCTGTGCGTCCGTCCGCGTATCTATCCACGTGTCCGTCCGCATGTCCTTCCGCGTGTCCGTCTGTCCGCGTGTCCGTCCGCATGTCCGTCCACATGTCCATCTGAGTGTCCATCCGTCCGCACGTCCCTCTGCATGTCTGTCCGTGTGTCCGTCCGAGTGTCCATCCGCACGTCCGTCCGCGTGTCTGTCTGCATATCCGTCCATGTCTGTCCGTGTGTCCATTGCATATCCGTCCGCGTGTCTGTCCGTGCGTCCGTCCGCATTT
This sequence comes from Camarhynchus parvulus, assembly GCF_901933205.1. Lineage (NCBI taxonomy): Eukaryota > Metazoa > Chordata > Aves > Passeriformes > Thraupidae > Camarhynchus > Camarhynchus parvulus. The sequence continues at coordinate 111,768,845 of NC_044573.1, read as the reverse complement.
CCGTCCAAGTATCCGTCCGGGTGTCTGTCCGTGTGTCCATCTGTCCGTGTGTCCTTCCGCTTGTCCGTCCCTCCGCGTGTCTGTCCGCGTGTCTGTGCACGTGTCCATCCGTGTGTCCGTCCACATGTCTGTCCACGTGTCTGTCCACATGTCCGTCTGTCCATCCGTGTGTCTGCCTGCGTGTCCATCTGTCCGCACGTCCGTCCCCGTGTCTGTCCGCACGTCACTCCGCGTGTCACTCCGCGTGTCAGTCCGCATGTCAGTCTGTGTGTCCATCCGCATGACCGTCTGTGTGTCTGTCTGTCAGCGCGTCCGTCCTGTCCGTCCGTCCGCGTGTCCTTCTGCGTGTCCGTCCGTCCCGCGCGTCTGTCTGCGTGTCCCTCCGCATGTCCGTCCGTGCGTCTGCCCGCGTGTCCGTCCGCGGGTCCATCCATATGTCCGCGTGTCCGCCCGCGTGTCTGTCTGCATGTCCGCCCGCGTGTCTGCCCGCGTGTCCGCCCGCGTGTCCGCCCGCGCAGCCCCTCCATATGTCCGCGTTCCGTCGCCCGCCGTGCCGCGTGTCGCCAGGTTCGGGCCGTCGCCAGCCTTCGCCAGCCCGCCCGCTCCCCGCCCAGCGCTCGGGCGCTCCGGCCGCCCGGCACAAGAGGTTTCGCGTGAGTCGCCGCAATTCCCAATCCTCCAAAATCTTCCCGTCGCGGATCCGGCATCTGGAGCCCTTCCCGATCCTCGAGAATCGTCCCACTGTTGGGATCCTCTTCCATTTGGGATTCGTCATCCAGATGCCTTCCCAATCCTCAAAAATCGTCTCATTGTTGGGATCAATTTGGGGTCTGCTTCCCGTTGGGATTCCCAATCCCCGATCCTCAAAAATCCTCCTGGTTTTGGGATCCGTTTCCCATTGGGATTTGGGATCCGGAGCCCTTCCCGATCCTCAAAAGCCATCCCATGGTTGGGATCCTATGAATCCACTTCCTGTGGATTTGGCATCTGGAGACTTCCCGATCCTCAAAAATCGTCCCATTGTTGGGATCTTGGGATCTGCTTCCATTTGGGATTCAGCATCCAGAGGAATTCCCAATCCTCAAAAATCCTCCATTGTTGGGATCAATTTGGGGTCTGCTTCCCGTTGGGATTCGGCATCCGGAGACCTTCCCAATCCTCGAAAATTGTCCCGTTTTTGGGATCAGTTTCCCATTGGGGTTCAGCATCCAGAGGAATTCCCAATCCTCAAAAATCGTCCCGTTGTTGGGATCGGCTTCCTATTGGGATTTGGGATCCAGATGCCTTCCCAATCCTCGAAAATCGTCTCATTGTTGGGATCAATTTGGGATCTGCTTCCCGCTGGGATTCGGCATCCGGAGGAATTCCCAATCCTCAAAAATTGTCCTGTTGTTGGGATCCGTTTCCCATTGGGATTTGGGATCCGGAGCCCTTCCCGATCCTCAAAAGCCATCCCATGGTTGGAATCCATTGGAAATCCACTTCCTGTTGGAATTTGGTATCTGGAGACCCTCCGCTCCTAAAAATCGCCCATTGTTGGGATCCTCCTGGGATTTGGGAAGACCCACCGTTTGGGATTCACCATCTCCCCTAAAATTGTCCCTGTGGAATCCTCTTCCATTTGGGATTCGGCATCCAGAGGAATTCCCAATCCTCAAAAATCGTCCCATTGTTGGGATCTGCTTCGTATTGGGATTTGGGATCCAGATGCCTTCCCAATCCTCGAAAATTGTCCCATTGTTGGGATCAATTTGGGATCTGCTTCCCGTTGGGATTCACCATCTGGAGACCTTCCCAATCCTCGAAAATTGTCCCGTTTTTGGGATCAGTTTCCCATTGGGGTTCGGCATCCGGAGGAATTCCCCAATCCTCAAAAATTGTCCCGTTGTTGGGATCCGTTTCCCATTGGGATTTGGGATCCGGAGCCCTTCCCGATCCTCAAAAGCCATCCCACGGTTGGGATCCATTGGAAATCCACTTCCTGTTGGAATTTGGCATCTGGAGACCTTCCCGATCCTCGAAAATTGTCCCATTGTTGGGATCCTCTTCCATTTGGGATTCAGCATCCAGAGGAATTCCCAATCCTCAAAAATCGTCCCATTGTTGGGATCAATTTGGGGTCTGCTTCCATTTGGGATTCAGCATCCAGAGGAATTCCCAATCCTCAAAAATCATCCCATTTTTGGGATCTGCTTCCGTTTGGGATTTGGGATCCAGAGCCCTTCCCAATCCTCAAAAACCATCCCATTGTTGGGATCAATTTGGGATCAGTTTCCTGTTGGGATTCGGCATCCGGAGGAATTCCAGATCCTCAAAAATCCTCCTGGTTTTGGGGTCTGCTTCCCTCTGGGATTCGGCATCCGGAGGAATTCCCAATCTTCAAAAATGGTCCCATTTTTGGGGTCTGCTTCCCATTGGGATTTGGGATCCAGAGCCCTTCCCGATCCTCAAAAATCGTCTCATTGTTGGGATCCTCTTCCGTTTGGGATTCGGCATCCAGAGGAATTCCCAGTCCTCAAAAATCATCCCATTGTTGGGATCAATTTGGGATCAGTTTCCCGTTGGGATTCACCATCTGGAGACCTTCCCAATCCTCAAAATCCTCAAAAATCGTCTTGTTGGGATTCATCATCCGGAGGAATTCCCAATCCTCAAAAATTCTCCAGTTGGGATCCATTAGGATTTGTTTCCTGTCGGGATTTGGGATCTGGATGCCTTCCCAATCCTCAAAAACCCATCCCATTTTTGGGATCTGCTTCCCATTGGGATTTGGGATCCAGAAGAATTCCCAATCCTAAAAATCCATCCCATTTTTGGGATCTGCTTCCCATTGGGATTTGGGATCTGGAGGAATTCCCAATCCTAAAAATCCATCCCATTTTTGGATCCACTTCCCATTGGGATTTAGGATCTGGGTGCCTTCCCAATCCTAAAAATCCATCCCATTTTTGGGATCGATTTCCCATTGGGCATTTGGGATCCGGATGCCTTCCCAATCCTAAAAAATCCCTCCCATTTTTGGGATCTGCTTCCCTTTGTGATTTGGGATCCGGAGGAATTCCCAATCCCAAAAATCCATCCCATTTTTGAATCCACTTCCCATTGGGATTTGGGATGTGGAGGAATTCCCAATCCCCAAAAATCCATCCCATTTTTGGGCTCCGCTTCCCGCCGCTGCTTCCCGCCGCTTCCCGCCGCTCCCCGCTCCGTGTTGGATCCCTGGGCGGCTCAAATCCCGTTCCCTACGGAACCCCATCCCGATTTTCGGGATCCCTCCATGCTTCCCCGCCCCGTATCCCGGATTTTTCGGGGACGCCGTTCCCAAAAAAAAAACCGAGCACGGAATGGGATCCCGCCTGGATTTCCTGAGGGGGATTTTCCCAGCTGGTTGTGATCCCAAAATTTTCTCCTGGGAGTCGGGACGCGCTGAGCTGGCGTGGTTGCCTCTCCTTGTTGGAATTTCCCTCTTTTCTCAATTTTCTCCTATTTTCCACCATTTTCCCAATTTTACCAAATTTCCCCTCATTTTTCCCCATTTTTCCCACCTTTTTCTCCCCCTTTCTCCCATTTTCTCCCCATTTCCGCCGTTTTTCCCATTTTCTACCCTTTTCCCTCTTTTTTCCTGTTTTTGCCCTGTTTTCTTCCCTTTTCGCCTTTTTTTTCCCGTTTCCCCCTCCATTTTCCCCTCTTTTCCCCCCTCCTTTTCCCCTTTTCCCCATTTTCCTCCTTTTCCCCCCTTTTTCCCCCCTTTATCCCATTTTTGTAGTTTTTTTCCTTTTTCTCATTTTCTCTCCTTTTCCCCCTTTTCCCCCATTTTTCCTATTTTCTTTTTCCTTTTTTTTCCTTTTTTTCTTTTTTCTCTTTTTTCTCTTTTTTCCCTTTTTTTCTCTCTTTTCTCTTTTTTTTCTCTTTTTTTTCTCCTTTTTCTCCTTTTTCTCCCTTTTCACCCGTTTCCCCCTTTTCCCCATTTTCCCCCTTTATCCCATTTTTGTCATTTTTTTCCTTTTTCTCATTTTCTCTCCTTTTCCCCTTTCACCCATTTTTCCTATTTTTCTCTTTTTTTTCTCTCCTTTTCCCCCTTTTTCCCCTTTTTCCCCTTTTCCCCCTTTTCCCCTTTTTCCCCCTTTATCCCATTTTTGTCATTTTTTTCCTTTTTCTCATTTTCTCTCCTTTTCCCCCTTTCCCCCATTTTTCTTATTTTTTCTCTTTTTTCTCTTTTTTTCTCCTTTTTCCCCTTTACCCCCCTTTTCCCCCTTTATCCCCTTTTTGTCATTTTTTCCTTTTTCTCATTTTCTCTCCTTTTCCCCCTTTCCCCATAATTTTTCCTATTTTTCTCTTTTTTTCTCCCCTTCTTCTCCTTTCCCCCATTTTCCCCTTTTCCCCCATTTTTTTCTCCTTTATCTCCCTTTTTGCCCTTTTCCCTTTTTCCCCATTTTCCCCCCCTTTTTCCCCTTTTCCCTTTTTCCCTTTTTCCCTTTTTCCCCTTCCCCATTTCCCTTTTCCCATTTTCTCCTTTTCCCTTTTTCCCCCTTTTCCCCTTTTTCCCCATTTTCTCTTTCCCCATTCTCCCTTTTTCCCATTTTCTCCTTTTCCCTTTTTCCCCTTTTTCCCCTTTTTTCCCCTTTTCCCCCTTTCACCCACACCAACCTTCTCCCCAAATTAACGAATCCTCACTGCCTAATTACCCCCATTTCACTTTTCCCCCTTTCTTCTCCTTTTCCGATTTTTCGCTTTTCCCGGAAAATGGATTTCCTAGAAAAAACTCAAGCATTGACTGGAGCTGGAGCCGCGGGCCAGAGCCAGCAGAGGGAGATGCTGGAGGATCACCGCTGGCTCCAGCAGGAGGTCCAGAGCCTGGTCAGACATCCCCAAAAATCCCAAAAATCCCTCGGGAATCGGCGCATCCTGGGATGGGTTGGGTGGGGTCTTCGCACGGTTCCCACCCCGAGGGGTGATGGACCGCGGTTCCTGGAGCCTCCAGGATGGGTTGGGTGGGGGAAGGGACCTCAAATCCGTCCCATTCCAATCCCACCATCCCAGATTTTCGGGGAACTCCAGCCCAGCCAGGAATTCCTTCCCAAGATCCCAAAATTCCCAAAAATTCCCAAAAAATTCCTTGGGAATCGGCTCCTCCTGGGATGGGCTGGGTGGGGATCTCATCATGGATCCCTGATGGATCGCGGTTCCTCCAGGGTTCCTGGAGAATTCCAGGATGGGTTGGGTGGGAAGGGACCTCAAAGGAGATGCTGGAGGATCACCGCTTGCTCCAGCAGGAGGTCCAGAGCCTGGTCAGACATCCCCAAAATTCCCAAAAATTCCTCGGGAATCAGCCCCTCCTGGGATGGGTGGGGATCACGTCATGGATCCCTGATGGATCGCGGTTCCTCCAGGGTTCCTGGAGAATTCCAGGATGTGTTGGGTGGAGAAGGACCTCAAATCCCATCCCATTCCAATCCCACCATCCCAGGGATTCTCTGGGAACTCCAGCCCAGCCAGGAATTCCTTCCCAAGATTCCATGATCCCAAAATTCCCAAAAATTCCCCAAAAATCCCTGGGGAATCGGCCCATCCTGGGATGGGTTGGGTGGGGATCACGTCATGGATCCCTGATGGATCGCGGTTCCTGGAGAATTCCGGGATGTGTTGGGTGGGGAAGGACCTCAAATCCCGTCCCATTCCAATCCCACCATCCCAGGGATCCTCTGGGAACTCCAGCCCAGCCAGGAATTCCTTCCCAAGATCCCAAAATCCCCAAAAATTCCCAAAAATTCCTCAGGAATCGGCTCCTCCTGGGATGGGTTGGGTGGGGATCTCGTCATGGATCCCTGATGGATCGCGGTTCCTGGAGAATTCCAGGATGGGTTGGGTGGGAAGGGACCTCAAAGGAGATGCTGGAGGATCACCGCTGGCTCCAGCAGGAGGTCCAGAGCCTGGTCAGACATCCCCAAAATTCCCAAAAATTCCTCAGGAATCGGCGCATCCTGGCATGGGTTGGGATCACGTCATGGATCCCTGATGGATCACGGTTCCTGGAGAATTCCGGGATGTGTTGGGTGGGGAAGGACCTCAAATCCCGTCCCATTCCAATCCCACCATCCCAGGGATTCTCTGTGAACTCCAGCCCAGCCAGGAATTCCTTCCCAAGATCCCAAAATTCCCAAAAATTCCCAAAAAATCCCTCGGGAATCTGCGCATCCTGGGATGGGTTGGGTGGGGATCTCGTCATGGATCCCTGTTGTCTCGTGGTTCCTGGAGAATTCCAGGATGGGTTGGGTGGGAAGGGACCTCAAAGGAGATGCTGGAGGATCACCGCTGGCTCCAGCAGGAGGTCCAGAGCCTGGTCAGACATCCCCAAAAATCCCAAAAATTCCTTGGGAATCGGCCCCTCCTGGGATGGGTTGGGTGGGGATCTCGTCATGAATCCCTGATGGATCGCGGTTCCTCCAGGGTTCCTGGAGAATTCCAGGATGGGTTGGGTGGGGAAGGACCTTAAATCCCATCCCATTCCAATCCCACCATCCCAGGGATTCTCTGGGAACTCCAGCCCAGCCAGGAATTCCTTCCCAAGATCCCAAAATCCCCCAAAATTCCCAAAAAATCCCTCGGGAATCGGCTCCTCCTGGGATGGGTTGGGTGGGAGAGGAGCTGGGATCTCATCATGGTTCCACAACCCGAGGGAATATTTGGAATTTTGGGCAACTTTAAAGCGTTTTCAGTTGCACTTTATTATTGTTATTTTTAACAATGTTTCAGAAATGGGAATTTCCCCTTTTCCTCCCTTTTTCCCCTTTTACCAATTTTCCCTCGTTTTTCCCCATTTTCCCCCACAACTCACAGCGCCTTTTCCCCCTTTTCCAGGATCCCAAGGTGTTCCTGAACAACAACATTCCCCCGGTGAGTGATCCCTGGGAAATCCCTGGAAAACCCACCCCAAATTTTTTTTTTGGGAATATCTGGCACCTCCTCCTTCCCTTTTCTGATCAATATTTGTTTATTTATTTTTTCCTTCATTTGGGAAAATCATCCAGAAAATGGGAAATCCCGAGGGGAGGGTGGATCCCAGGATCCTTCCCAACATTCCAGCAAGAATTCCCTCCCTCCACCCCAAATTTTGGGGTGTTTCTTCCCTCCATCCCAAATGTTGTGGCCTTCCCTCTCCCCATCCCAAATTTTGGGGCTCTTCCTCCCTATATTCCAAATTTTGGGCCTCCTCCTCCATTTATCCCAAATGTTGGGGCTCCTCCTCCCTCCATCCCAAATTTTTTGGGCGTTTCCTCCCTTCATCCCAAATTTTGGGATTCCTCCTCTCTCTATCCCAAGTTTTGGGGCGTTTCTTCCCTGTATTCCAAATTTTGGGGCTCATCCTCCCTCTATCCCAAATTTTGGGGCTCCTCCTCCCTATATCCCAAATTTTGGGGCAGTTCCTCCCTATATCCCAAATTTTGGGGCTCCCCCTCCCTCCATCCCCAATTTTGGGGCTCCTCCTCCCTCCATCCCAAATTTTGGGGCACCTCCTCCTTCTTCCTTCCCTCTATCCCCAATTTTGGGGCATTTCCTCCTTCCATCCCAAATTTTGGGGTTCCTTCTCCCTCCATCCCAAATTTTGGGGCTCCTCCTCCCTCCATCCCAAATTTTGGGGCTCCTCCTCCCTCCATCCCAAATTTTTGGGCGTTTCCTCCCTTCATTCCAAATTTTGGGATTCCTCCTCTCTCTATCCCAAGTTTTGGGGCGTTTCTTCCCTGTATTCCAAATTTTGGGGCTCATCCTCCCTCTATCCCAAATTTTGGGGTTCCTTCTCCCTCCATCCCAAATTTTGGGGCTCTTCCTCCCTCCATCCCAAATTTTGGGGCTCCTCCTCCCCCTATCCCAAATTTTGATGCTCACCCTCCCTCCATCCCAAATTTTTGGGCGTTTCCTCCCTCCATCCCAAATTTTGGGGCGTTTCTTCCCTCCATCCCAAATGTTGTGGCCTTCCCTCTACCCATCCCAAATTTTGGGGCTCTTCCTCCCTATTTTCCAAATTTTGGGGCTCCTCCTCCATTTATCCCAAATTTTGGGGCTCCTCCACCCTCCATCCCAAATTTTGGGGCTCCTCCTCCCTCCATCCCAAATTTTGGGGCTCCTCCTCCCCCTATCCCAAATTTTGATGCTCACCCTCCCTCCATCCCAAATTTTTGGGCGTTTCCTCCCTCCATCCCAAATTTTGGGGCGTTTCTTCCCTCCATCCCAAATGTTGGTGGCCTTCCCCTCTACCCATCCCAAATTTTGGGGCTCTTCCTCCCTATTTTCCAAATTTTGGGGCTCCTCCTCCATTTATCCCAAATTTTGGGGCTCCTCCACCCTCCATCCCAAATTTTGGGGCTCCTCCTCCCTCCATCCCAAATTTTGGGGCTCCTCCTCCCTTTATCCCAAATTTTGGGGCTCATCCTTCCCTCCATCCCAAATTTTGGGGCGTTTCTTCCCTCCATCCCAAATGTTGTGGCCTTCCCTCTCCCCATCCCAAATTTTGGGGCTCCTCCTCCCTCTATCCCCAATTTTGGGGCATTTCCTCCTTCCATCCCAAATTTTGGGGTTCCTTCTCCCTCCATCCTAAATGTTGGGGCGTTTCCTCCCTCCATCCCAAATTTTGGGGCTCCTCCTCCCTCTATCCCAAATTTTTGGGCGTTTCCTCCCTTCATCCCAAATTTTGGGATTCCTCCTCTCTCTATCCCAAGTTTTGGGGCGTTTCTTCCCTGTATTCCAAATTTTGGGGCTCATCCTCCCTCTATCCCAAATTTTGGGGCGTTTCCTCCCTCCATCCCAAATTTTGGGGCTCCCCCTCCCTCCATCCCAAATTTTGGGGCTCCCCCTCCCTCCATCCCAAATTTTGGGGCTCCATCCTTTTATGCCAAATTTTGGGTCTTTTCCTCCTTCTTCCTTCCCCCTATCCCAAATTTTGGGGCTCCTCCACCCTCCATCCTGAATTTTGGGGCTCCTCCTCCATCCATCCCAAATGTTGTGGCCTTCCCTTTCCCCATCCCAAATTTTGGGGTTCCTTCTCCCTCCATCCCAAATTTTGGGGCTCATCCTCCCTCCACCCCAAATTTTGGGGCAGTTCCTCCCTCCATCCCAAATTTTGGGGCTTGTCCTCCATCCCAAATGTTGTGGCCTTCCCTCTCCCCATCCCAAATTTTGGGGCTCTTCCTCCCTATTTTCCAAATTTTGGGGCTCCTCCTCCATTTATCCCAAATTTTGGGGCTTTTCCTCCGTCTTCCTTCCCTCTATCCCAAATTTTGGGGCTCCCCCTCCCTCCATCCCAATTTTGGGGTCTCTAATTCCCGATTTCTCCCCCCTTTCAGCTCCTCCCGGAGAAGGAGACGGATTACAGTGAGTTCCTGCCGATCCCCAGCCCGGAATTCCCACCTGGAATTTTTACCTCGGGAATGTTTCCCCTGGATCATCCCCAACGAGTGAAACTCCCATTTTTCCCAAGCCGGAAAATTTGGGATTGGGATCCTTTGGGAAGCCGGGATGGGGGCGGGGGAAGGTTGGGCGCAGACCCCGGGGTTTTTTGGCATTCCCACGTTTCCCTGGAATTTTCTGGAATGATTTTCCCCGCTCCTTTTTCCCCAGCGCAATTCACGGGGCCCCCCCAGAAGCCTCCGAGACTCGGGGCTCAGGTAAGACCCGGGATGGATCCGGATCCCCCTGGAATCCGCGGGGCGGGGGATTTCCCCGGCCGCTCCCAGCTCCAGAGGGGTCGGACGGGATCGGGAGCGCGGCTGGGACCGGGAAATCCCCAAAAAAAATCCCAGGATGGTTTGGGTGGGAAGGGATCTTGAGGATCGCAGGGTGATCCAACCCTTCCTTGGACATCCCCAGGGATTCAGGGGTTCTCTGGATGCAGGAATTCATTCCCAAGATCCCAAAATCCCAAAATCCCCAAATCCCAAAATCCCAACCCTCTGGCCATGGCGGGAGCCATTCCCTGTCCTGCCATTCCAGGCCCTTTGCCCAAAATTGGATCCATCCCCATCCCGACTCCTCCGTGAGAAGGAATTTTGGGATCCAGGGATTTAATTGGGAATTCGGGACTCCGGGAAGGGTCTCCCTTCCCTTTTCCATCCCCAAATCCCATCAAAATCCCTCGGGATGAATTTTGGATGTTCGCGACCCCAGAATCCCGGGATGGTTTGGGGTGGGATCCATGGACCTTCAATCCCATCCCATTCCAATCCCAATCCCAGGCGCTCCAACCTTTCCTTGGACACTGCCAGGGATTCCCTGGGAATTCCAGCCCAGCCAGGAATCCCTTCCCAACGTCCCAAGGGACGGAACCTCCAACCCCACCCCATTCCACGGTTATGGAATTCCAGGTTGCTCCAAGTCCCATCCCAGCCTTTCCCAGAGATGCAGCCACCACAGTCCCTGAGGACAGAAATCCGATTTTCCCAGTTATCCCAGAATTCTGATCCCGTTATCCTGGAATTCCTGATCCCATTATCCCTGTTATCCAGATCCGATCCCGTTTCCGGCTCTATTCCATTACCCTACCCCATTACTATCTGTTATCCTCGTTATCCTGGAATTCCTGATCCCATTATCCCGAAATTCCCGATCCCGTTATCCCTGTTATCCCGGAGTTCCTCATCCCATTATCCTAATTCCTGATCCCTGTTATCCCACAATTCCTGATCCCATTATCCTTTTTATCCCGGGATTCCTGATCCCTGTTATCCCGGGATTCCTGATCCCGGTATCCCGGGATTCCTGATCCCGTTATCCCCGTTATCCTGGAATTCCTGATCCCATTATCCCCATTATCCCAGAATTCCCAATCCCGTTATCCCCATTATCCTGGAATTCCTGATCCTGTCATCCCAGTTATCCTGGGATTCCTGATCCCTGTTATCCCGGAATTCCTGATCCCATTACCCTGGGATTCCTGATCCCATTATCCCCGTTATCCCAGGATTCCTGATCCCATTATCCCCGTTATCCTGGGATTCCCGATCCTGTTATCCCAGTTATCCCGGGATTGCTGATCCCTGTTATCCCTGTTATCCCGGGATTCCCAATCCCGTTTTCCCAGTTTTCCCGGAATTTCTGATCCCCATTATCCCAGGATTCCCGATCCCGTTATCCCTGTTATCCCCGTTATCCCTGTTATCCCTGTTATCCCTGTTATCCCGTTATCCCTGTTACCCCATTATCCCTGTCCCTTACCATCGTATGCGTTATCCCTTATCCACCTGTCCCCATCCCATGGATCTGATCCCGTATCCGGATCCGTTATCCCTTATCCCAGATCCCCATCCCACATCCGTTATCCCGTATCCCTCCCTATCATCCCTCTCCCCCCCCTCATCCACAACCCCCTTCCTTCTCCCCCTTTATTCCATTATCATAATACCCCGATTCCCGATCCCGTTATTCCTGTTATCCCGGGATTCCCAATCCTGTTATCCTGGGATTCCTGATCCCGTTATCCCGGTTTTCTTATCCCTGTTATCCCAGGATTCCCGATCCCATTATCCCTGTTATCCCAGGATTATCCCATCATCCCCGTTATCCCGGGATCCCTGTTATCCCCGTTATCCCGGGATTCCCGATCCCGTTATCCCGTTATCCCTGTTATTCCCCGTTATCCCGGGATTGCTGATCCTTGTTATACTTGTTATCCCGGGATTCCTGATCCCGTTATCCCTGTTATCCCCATTATCCCGGGATCCCTGTTATCCCCATTACCCCATTATCCCTGTTATCCTGGGATTCCCGATCCCATTATCCCAGTTTTCCCAGAATTTCTGATCCTTATCCCCACCTTATCCTTATCCAGTTATCCCCTACCCCTTATTTTTTCCCTTATCCCTTCCGATCCGTTATCCTTACCCGACCCATCCCCGTTATCCCTTATTCCCTTATCCGGATTCCCATCCGTATCACTGTATCCCGTTATCCTTTATCCTCCCTCCTTCTATCCCGTTATCCCTTATCCTTGTATCTCTATCCTACTGTTACCTTCCCATTATCCCCGTTATCCCCTTCCCCTATCCTTATCCCTTATCCCTTACCATTATCCCTTTTCCTTTATCTTATTTCTTATTATCTATTATCCTTTATCCGTTACCCCATTATCCCGTTATCCCATTATCCCTACCCAAATTCCCTTTATCTTACCATACCTTCATTTACCTTCCCTTACCCCCCTATCCCTTACTTATCCCGTTATCCCGTTACCCCGTTATCCCCAACCGCTATCCCGTTTTTCCCCCCTCAGCCCGTGGACGGGCCGCGCTGGGACCTTCGGGGCGCGGTGTACGCAGCGCACGCGAGCTGGTGCGCGCCGTGCTGCAGCTCAAGGACGAGGCCGGCCGCGCGCCGCCCGACGACACGTCCTGGCCGTCAAGGTGGGCGGGGATCCCGCGGGGAGGGCGGCGGGAACCGGGCTCCTGATTGGTTCCTGACCGTTTGGGAAGGGGGCGTGTCCGGGACAGCGGGGGCGGGGGGGATTCCTAATTTCTGGGTGGTCCTTGGATCCATGGTGGGGGGTCCGACATTGCCTGTTCCTCACTTGGATCCTGGGATCCATGGTGGGACCAATCCCAGCATTCCCAGCTCCTCCTTGGGATCCTTCAACCAATTCCCAGGTCCTCATTTGGATCCTTGGATCCATGGTGGGACCAATTTCCACATTCCCAGCTCTCTTGGGATCCTTGGACAATTCCCAACTCCTCCCATGGATCCATGGTGGGACCAATTTCCACATTCCCAGCTTCTCCAATGGGATCCTTGGATCCATGGTGGGGGTTCCGACATTCCCGGTTTCTCCACTGGGTTCTTGGATCCATGGTGGGACCAATCCCAGCATTCCCAGCTCCTCCTTGGGATCCTTCAACCAATACCCAGGTCCTCACTTGGATCCTGGGATCCATGGTGGGACCAATTTCCACATTCCCAGCTCCTCTTGGGATCCTTGGACAATTCCCAACTCCTCCCATGGATCCATGGTGGGACCAATTCCACATTCCACTCTCTTGGATCTTGACCGTGGTGGGGGTTCCGACATTCCCGGTTTCTCCACTGGGTTCTTGGATCCATGGTGGGACCAATCCCAGCATTCCCAGCTCCACCTTGGGATCCTTCAACCAATTCCCAGGTCCTCTCTTGGATCCTGGGATCCATGGTGGGACCAATTCCACATTCCCAGCTCCTCCTTGGGATCCTTGGATCCATGGTGGGGTTCCGACATTCCCGGTTTCTCCACTGGGTTCTTGGATCCAGGTGGGACCAACCCATTCCCAGCTTCCCTTGGATCCTTCAACCAAACCACCATTTGGATCTGGGATCCATGGGGGACATCCCACATTCCCAGTCTTGGATCCTTGGACAATTCCCAACTCCTCCCATGGATCCATGGTGGGACCAATTCCCACATTCCCAGCTCCTCCTTGGGATCCTTCAACCAATACCCAGCTCCTCCTTGGGATCCTTGGATCCATGGTGGGACCAATTTCCACATTCCCAGCTCCTCCTTGGGATCCTTGGATCCATGGTGGGACCAATTTCCACATTCCCAGCTCCTCTTTGGGATCCTTGGACAATTCCCAACTCCTCCCATGGATCCATGGTGGGACCAATTCCCACATTCCCAGCTTCTCCAATGGGATCCTTGGATCCATGGTGGGGGTTCCGACATTCCTGGTTTCTCCACTGGCTTCTTGGATCCTGGTGGGACCAATCCCAGCATTCCCAGCTCCTCCATTGGAACCTTGGGTCAGTGGTGGAGCCTCCAACATTCCCTGTTCCTCCGTTGCGGCTTTGGATCTATGGTGGCACCAATTCCCAAATTTCCAACTTCTCCATTGGGATCCTTGGATCCATGGTGGGAATGATTCTCACATTCCCAGATCCTCCTTCGGCTCCTTGGATCCATGGTGGGGGTTCCGACATTCCCGGTTTCTCCACTGGGTTCTTGGATCCATGGTGGCACCAATCCCAGCATTCCCAGCTCCACCTTGGGATCCTTCAACCAATTCCCAGGTCCTCTCTTGGATCCTTGGATCCATGGTGGGACCAATTTCCACATTCCCAGCTTCTCCAATGGGATCCTTGGATCCATGGTGGGGGTTCCAACATTCCCGGTTTCTCCACTGGGTTCTTGGATCCATGGTGGGATCTCCAGCATTCCCAGCTCCTTCATTGGATCCTGGGATCCATGGTGGGACCAATCCCCACATTCCCAGCTGCTCCAGTGGATCCTTGGATCCATGGTGGGGGTTCCGACATTCCCGGTTTCTCCACTGGGTCCCATGATCCACCCCTGGATCCATTCTCGAATCCATCCCTGGCTCCATTGCAACTCTTCCATTCTCAGACCCATCCCTGGATCCACCCTGGGATCCACCCCTGGGATACACACCTGAGATCACCCCATGATCCATCCATGGATCCACCCCCGGATCCATCCCTGGATCCATCCCTGGGATCCATTCTCGAATCCATCCCTGGCTCCATCCCAACCCTTCCATTCTCAGATCCACCCCTGGGACCCACGCCTGGGATCCATTCTCGAATCCACCCCTGGCTCCATCCCTGGGATCCACCCCTGGATCCATCCCAACCCTTCACATCCCTGGATCCACCCCAGATCCACCCCTGATATCCATCCCTGGGATCCATCCCATAATCCATCCCTGGGATCCATTATCGAATCCATGCCCTGCATCCATCCCAACCCTTCACATCCCCAGATCCATCCCTGGATCCACCCCTGGATCCACCCCCAGATCCACCCCCGGATCCATCCAAGATCCACCCCTGGATCACCCTTGGGATCCATCCCTGGATCCACCCCAACCCTTCCATCCCTTGGATCCACCTCAGAGATCCATCCCTGGAATCCATCCCTGATATCCATCCCTGGATCCACCCCCAGATCCATCCTCAGATCCACCTCTGGATCCACCCCCGGCTTCCATCCCTGGGATCCATTCTTGAATCCATCCCTGGATCCACCCCTGGGATCCGCACCTGGATCCACCCCCAGATCCACCCCCGGATCCATCCAACATCCATCTTTGGATTCTTTGGATCCACCCCTGGATCCATCCCTGGACCCACACCTGGGATCCACCCCTGGATCCATCCCAACCCTTCCACGGTGATCACCCGGATCCATCCTGACCCGGCCCCACAAGACACCCCGGGTTGCCCCCGGAACATCTCCTTTGGACTACACCCCCGTCCATTTCACGGAACACCCACCTTGGATCCAGACACCCCTGGAATCATCCTGATATCATCCCTGGATACCCAACCTTCCACCCTGGGATCCACCCAAATACTACATTACTCTATCACTTGACCAGAAATCCCGAACATAACATCCTATCCACCCCGCCCCCAAACACGGACACAATCCACCCGGATCCATCCAACATCCATCTTTGGATTCTTTGGATCCACCCCCGGGATCCACCCCGGATCCACCCCTGGGATCCATTCGAATCCATCCCTGGGATCCACCCCTGGATCCATCCCAACCCTCCCACCCCTGGGATCCCTCCCTGGGATCCACCCCCGGGCTCCCTGGATCCCCGGGATCCCTCCCAAGGCTCTCCCGGCCCCGCAGACCATCGGGCTGTCCCTGCGCAAGCTGATCGGCAGCGTCGACGCCGTCCTGCCCGAGCTCCCGGCCTCGTCCCGCACCGAGGTACGAACCCCTCGCTCCGGAACATTCCCGGCGTTCCTGGAAAATTCCGGGATTTCCTGGGGAAAATTCTGTAAATTTTCTGGGGGGGGGAAGAAAAAAATCTGGGATTTCCTGGGAAAAATTATGGGATTTCCGAAAAAAAAAAAATTTCCTGGGAAAATTCTGTAGCTTCGTGTAAAAATTCTGGAATTTCCTCGAAAAAATTCCAGAATTTCCTGGAGATTTTTTTCTGGGAAAATGCTAGAATTTTCTGGAAAAAAAATTCTGGAATTTTCTGAAAAAAAATTTCCTGGGAAAATTCTGGAATTTCATGGGAAAATTCCAGAATTTCGTGGGAAAATTTCCTGGAAAAATTCTGGAATATTCTGGGAAAAATATTGAATTTTCTGGGAAAAATTTCCTGGAAAATTCTGGAATTTCCTGGGAAGATTTCCTGGGAAAGGTCTGTAATATTCTGGAAAAAAAAAATTTTGTATTTTCTGGAACATTTTCCTGGAAAATTCTGGAATTTCCTGGGAAAATTCCAGAATTTCCTGGGGAAATTTCCTGGGAAAATTCTGGAATATTCTGGAAAAAAATATTGAATTTTCTGGAAAAATTTTCCTGGAAAATTCTGGAATTTCATTGGAAAATTCCAGAATTTCCTGGGAAGATTTCCTGGGAAAATTCTGGAATATTCTGGAAAAAAATATTGAATTTTCTGAAAAGATTTCCTGGAAAATCCCAGAATTTCCTGGGAAAATTCCAGAATTTTCTGGGGAAAAAAAATCTGGAATTTCCTGGGAAAAATTATGGGATTTCCCGAAAAAAAAAAATTTCCTGGGAAAATTCTGTAGCTTCGTGTAAAAATTCTGGAATGTCCTCGAAAAAATTGCAGAATTTCCTGGAGATTTTTTTTCTGAGAAAATGCTAGAATTTTCTGGAGAAAAAAATCTGGAATTTTCTGGAAAAAAAATCCTGGGAAAATTCTGGAATTTCATGGGAAAATTCCAGAATTTCCTGGGAAAATTTCCTGGAAAAATTCTGGAATATTCTGGGAAAAAATATTGAATTTTCTGAAAAGATTTCCTGGAAAATCCCAGAATTTCCTGGGATAATTCCAGAATTTCCTGGAAAAATTTCCTGGAAAAATTCTGGAATATTCTGGGAAAAAATATTGAATTTTCTGGAAAAATTTCCTGGAAAATTCTGGAATTTCCTGGGAAAATTCCAGAATTTTCTGGGAAGATTTCCTGGAAAAATTCTGGAATTTCCTGCCAAAATTCAGAATTTCCTGGGGAAAAAATAAGAAAGAATTGGCTTGGAAAAAAAATGGAATTTCCCAGAATTTACTGGAAAAATGGTGGAGTTTCCTGGGAAAATACCAGAATTTTCTGGCAAGTTCTGGAATGTTCTGGAAAAAAAAATCCTGGAATTTTCTGGAATTATTTTTCTGGAATTTTCTGGAAAAATTCAAAAATTCTGGACACCCGCCCGCCAAAAAATCTGGAATTCCTTTTCTGCAAAAATCCCAGAATTTCACGCAAGAAATCCTGGAAAATTATGGAACTTCCTGGGAAAATTCCAGAAAATCCTGGAATTTTCGGGGAAAAATTCTGGAATTACCTAGGAAATAAAACCCCCATAATTTCCTGTGAAAACCTCAATTTTTTTCTGGAAAATTCTGCAATTTTTTCTGGAAAACTGCTGGAATTTTCCTGGAAAAATCCCCCCCCGAATAATTCCCCCTCTGCAGCAGATCGAGGGCAAAATTCAGAAATTTTCTGGAAAAATTCTGAAATTTTCTGGGGAAAAATTCTGAAATTTCTCATGTTTTCCTGGCAAAAATCCTGGAATTATCCTGGAATAATTCTTGAATTTTCTGTTAAAAAATCCTGGATTTTTCTGGAATTTTGTGCTTTATTTTTCTTCTTTTTTTTTAAATTATTCTGGAAATTTCTGGGAAAATTCTAGATTTCCCTGGAAAATTTCTGGTATTTCCCTGGGAAAATTCTGGAACTTCCTGGGGGGGAAAAAAATTCTGGAATTTTCTGGGAAAATCCTGAAATTTTCTGGAAAAAAATTCTGAAATTTTCTGGGAAAAATTCTGGAATTTTTTTCTGAAAAAAACTACAGAATTTTCTGGAAAAACCCCAGAATTTACTGGGAAACTGCTGGAATTCTCCGGAACAATTTCCCACCGAATAATCCCCCCCGTCAACAGATCAAGGGCAAAATTCTGAAATCTTCTGGGAAAAAAATTCTGAAATTTTCTGGAAAAATTCTGAAATTTTCTGGGAAAAAAATATGGAATTTTTTTCGAAAATTTTCTGGAAAAACCCCAGAATTTACTGGGAAAATGCGCGGAATTTTCCTGGAAAAATTCCCCCCCCATGAACAGATCGAGGGCAAAATTCTGAAATTTTCTGGAAAAATTCTGAAATTTTCTGGGAGAAATTCTGGATTTTTTCTGAAAAACTATGAATTTTCTGAAAAACCAGAATTTACTGGGAAACCAAATTTTCCGAACAATTTCGAAAATTCCCCATCCCTGTAGACGAGGGCAAAATTCTGAAATTTTTCTGGGAAAAAATTTGAAATTTTTGGGGGAAATTTTTTCTGAAAAAACAAAATTTTCTGGAAAATCCCAGAACTGGGGAAACAATTGGAACAATTTCCTGGAATAATCCTCCCCCGGTGGAAGACGAGGAAAATCGAAATTTTCTGAAAAATTCTGAAATTTTCTGGGAAAAATTCTGAAATTTCTCATGTTTTCCTGGCAAAAATCTGGAATTATCCTGAAAAATTCTTGAATTTCTGTAAAAAATCTGGATTTTTTGGAATTTTTTTTTTTTTTTAAATTTTCTGGAAATTTGAAAATTCCTGAAAATTTCTGCTATTTCCTGGGAAAATTTGGAACTCTGGGGAAAAAAAATTCTGGAATTTTCTGGGGAAAATCCTGACTGGGAAAAAATTCTGAAATTTTCTGGAAAAATTCTGAAATTTTCTGGGAAAAATTCTGAAATTTTTCTGAAAAAATTACAGAATTTTCCGGAAAAATCCCAGAATATACTGGAAAATTATGGAACTTCCTGGAAAAATTCCAGAAAATCCTCCCATCCGTTGGTAGATCGAGGGAAAAATTCTGAAATTACCTGGGAAAAAACCCCATAATTTCCTGTGAAAACTCTGCAATTTTTTTCTGGAAAATTCTGCAATTTTTTCTGGAAAACTGCTGGAATTTTCTGGAAAAAATCCCCCGAATAATTCCCCCCTCTGCAGCAGATCGAGGGCAAAATTCTGAAATTTTCTGGGAAAAATTCTGAAATTTCTCATGTTTTCCTGGCAAAAATCCTGGAATTATCCTGGAATAATTCTTGAATTTTCGGTTAAAAAATCCTGGATTTTTCTGGAATTTTGTGCTTTATTTTTCTTCTTTTTTTTAAATTATTCTGGAAATTTCTGGGAAAATTCTAGATTTCCCTGGAAAATTTCTGTTATTTCCCTGGGAAAATTCTGGAACTTCCTGGGGGAAAAAAAATTCTGGAATTTTCTGGGAAAATCCTGAAATTTTCTGGGAAAAATTCTGAAATGTTCTGGGAAAATTCTGAAATTTTCTGGGAGAAATTCTGGAAATTTTTTCTGAAAAAAACTACGGAATTTTCTGGAAAAATCCCAGAATTTACTGGGAAACTGCTGGAATTTTCTGGAACAATTTCCCCGAATAATCCCCCATCCAACAGATCGAGGGCAAAATTCTGGAATTTTCTGGAAAAATTCTGAAATTTTCTGGGAGAAATTCTGGATTTTTTTTCTGAAAAAACTACGAAATTTTCTGGAAAAACCCCAGAATTTACTGGGAATACGAATTTGCTGAAAATTTACTGGGAAATCGAATTTTCTGAATAATTCCCCCATCCGATGGGTGGATCGAGGGCAAAATTCTGAAATTTTCTGGGAAAAATTCTGAAATTTTCTGGGAAAAATTCTGGAAATTTTTTCTGAAAAAAACTACAGAATTTTCTGGAAAAACCCCAGAATTTACTGGGAAACTGCTGGAATTTTCCTGGAAAAATCCCCGAATAATTCCCCCCCATCCGCGGCGGATCGAGGGCAAAATTCTGGAATTTTCTAGGAAAATTCTGAAATTTTCTGGGAGAAATTCTGGAAAATTTTTCTGCAAAAAACTACGGAATTTTCTGGAAAAACCCCAGAATTTACTGGGAAACTGCTGGAATTTTCCGGAACGATTTCCCCCCCAATAATCCCCGCGCGTGAACAGATTCAGGGAAAATTGAATCTGGGAGAAATCTAAAATTTTGCTGCAAAAACTACAGAAGTTCCTGGAAAAACCGCTGAATTTACGGGGAAAGCTGGAATTTTCCGCGAGCTCGCGCCGGAACAGACGAGGCCAGCGGCGTGAAGACCTGCGCTCGCCGCCGAGCCGGGCGCAGCAGACCCGATGCCGCCGCCGAGTCGCGGCCTCGCACGCCCTCGCCGTGGACGCCAAGAACCTCCTGGACGCCGTGGACCAGGCCAAGCTCCAGGCCAAGCCCTGCCCGCCGTGACGGCAGCGAGAGATGGGAGGAATGGGCGCGGAAAGTTCCGGAAACGCTGGAGGAAAGCGCGGCTTCCGCTGTGGTTTATTTTTTTTCCCTGCTCTTCTTCTTCTTCTTCGTCTTCTTCTCCTTCTTCTTCTTCACCTTCTTCTTTCTTCTTCTTCATCTTCTTCTTCATCTTCTTCGTCTCCGTCTTCTTCTTCTTCATCTTCTTCGTCTCCATCTTCTTCTTCTTCTTCACCTTCACCTTCTTCTTCTTTGTCTTCTTCTCCTTCTTCTTCTTTCTTCTTCTTTGTCTTCTTCATCTTCTTTTTCTTCTTCTTCTTCTTCTTCACCTTCACCTTCACCTTCACCTTCTTCTTCTTCTTCTCCTTCTTCATCTTCTCCTTCTTCTTTCGTCTTCTTCTTCTTCACCTTCACCTTCCTCTTCTTCTTCTTCTTCACCTTCACCTTCACCTTCTTCATCTTCTCCTTCTTCTTCTTCTCCTTCTTCTTTCGTCTTCTTCTTCTTCTTCTTCACCTTCACCTTCCTCTTCTTCTTCTTCTCCTTCACCTTCACCTCTTCTTCTTCTTCTTCTTCTTCACCTTCTTCTTCTTCTTCTCCTTCTTCATCTTCTTCATCTTCTCCTTCTTCTTCTTCTCCTTCTTCTTTCTTCGTCTTCTTCTTCTTCTTCTTCACCTTCACCTTCACCTTCACCTTCTTCCTCTTCTTCTTCTTCTTCATCTTCTTCATTCATCTTCTTCGTCTTCTTTTTCTTCTTCTTCTTCTTCTTTTTCTTCTTCTTCTTCCTCTTCCTCTTCTTCTTCACCTTCACCTTCACCTTCTTCTTCTTCTTCTTCTTCCCGCCGTTCCGCCTCGTCCTCCTCGTGTCTTCTCGAGCGTCGCGATTCGGAAAACGGGAGGCGTCCGGTGGGGTTTTCCTTGGAAAAATATGGAAGGGTTTTGGGGAAAAAAAGGAGGGTTTGGGGTTTTTCCTTGGAAAAAATGAAAACCCTTGGAAAAAATGAGGTTTTTTGGGGGGGTTTTTCCTTGGGAAAAATTGAGGGTTTTGAGGTTTTTGTTGGAAAAAAGGAAAACCCTTGGGAAAAAAAAGGCGGTTTTGGGGTTTTTCACTGGAAAACCTTTTCTTTCGGCGGGTTGGGTGGGATCCCCTGGGATCCATCTCGGCGCATCCACGGATCCACCCTGGGATGGCCGCGGGCGGCACGGCGGGACGGGGACCTGGAGCGCGCCGGGAGCCGAGGGCAGCGCGGAACTTTTCCTTTTGGGTTGAAATCCCCGGAATTCGGCATTTCCCCCTCCTTGGACGTTGCACGGAAGAGTTTGTTTAACGACGGCTTCCGGAACCTTCGGAATTCGGGGTTTCCCCCCGTGGGGGGGACACAAACCTGGAGAACGGTGCCTCTTGCCGCTGCGTTATTCCCAAATTTTGTGCTTTCTGGTTTTCCCGCGGTTTTCCCCAATTTTTTGGTTTTTTTGTTGTATTATTTTTTGTCCGGCTCAGATAAACCGTGCGCCAAATCCTGCCTCGGCCTGTCCTTGCTGTCATCTCCTCGGAATGGTTTCCTCGGGAAGAGGAACGGTTGGGGTGGTCGGGGGCTTCTCGGGGCGGCGGCCGCGGAATTGCGCACGGATTGGGATCGGCGTTCCGTGCCCAAAGCGACCTCCTGGGATCGCGGGATCACCGGATCGTGGGATCGTGTCCGTGTGCCTTCTGCATGGACAACCCAAAGTGTCCAACCCTGTCCCACTACCTCCTGGGATCGCGGGATCACGCGGATCGTGGGATCGTGTCCGTGTGCCTTCTGCATGGACAACCCAAAGTGTCCAACCCTGTCCCACCACCTCCTGGGATCACGGGATCACGGGATCGTGGGATCGTGTCCGTGTGCCTTCTGCATGGACCATCCCCATAATCCGTGTCCCACAACCTCCTGGGATCACGGGATTATGGGATCACGGCATTATGGGATCACGGGATTATGGGATCGTGTCCGTGTCCCTTCTGCATGGACCACCCCCATAATCCGTGTCCCACAACTTCCTGAGATCATGGGATTATGGGATCACGGGATTATGGGATCGTGTCCATGTCTCTTCTGCACGGACCATCCACAGCATTATCCCTGTCCCCCAAATTCCTGGGATCGTGGGATAATGGGATCACAGGATCACAAGATAACGGGATCGTGTCCATGTCCCTTCTGCATGGACAGCCCAAGGTGTTATCCCTGTCCCACAACTTCCTGGGTTCGTGGGATTATGGGATCACAGGGTGATGGGATCACAGGGTGATGGTGATGGGATCACAGGGTGATGGGATCATGTCCGTGTCTCTTCTGCAAGGACCATCCCAAGGTGTTATCCCTGTCCCACACCTTCCTGGGATTCTGCGATGGTGGCATCATGGGGCCACGTCCATGTCCCTTCTGCACGGACCACCCAAAGCCCTATCCCTGTCCCATGACCTCCTGGGACCGTGGGATTGTGGGATTATGGGATCATGTCCATGTCCCCTCTGCATGGACCATCCACAGCCCTATCCCTGTCCCATGACCTCCTGGGACCGTGGGATCATGGGATTATGGGATCATGTCCATGTCCCTTCTGCATGGACCATCCACACCTGGCCCTATCCCTGTCCCATGACCTCCTGGGACCATGGGATCGTGGGATTATGGGATCATGTCCATGTCCCCTCTGCACGGACCATCCACAGCATCTCCCACAACTTCCTGGGATGGTGGGACCACAGGATTACGGGATCGTGGGCTCATGGGATGATGGGATCACAGGATGATGGGATCATGTGATTATGGGATCATGTCCATGTCCCTTCTGCATGGACAACCCAAAGTGTCCAACCCTGTCCCACCACCTCCTGGGACCGTGGGATCACAGGATGATGGGATCATGTCCAAATCCCTTCTGCACAGGACATCCACATAATCCCTGTCCCACAACATTCTGGGATCACGGGCTGATGGGATCAAAGGTCATGGGATTATGGGATCCTGTCCATGTCCCTTCTGCAAGGACCATCCACAGCGTTATCCCCGTCCCAGAACTTCGTGGGATCACGGGATTATGGGATCCTGTCCATGTTGCTTCTGCATGGACCGAAGCCTTATTCCTGTCCCACGACCTCCTGGGATGGTGGGATCACAGGATGATGGCATCATGGGATCATGGGATCATGTCCATGTCCCTTCTGCACAGACCATCTGAACCCTTATTCCTGTCCCACGACCTCCTGGGATGGTGGGATCACAGGATGATGGGATCATGGGATCATGTCCGTGTCCCTTCTGCACAGACCATCCACAGTTATCCCTGTCCCACAATTACCTGGGACCACGGGATGATGGGAGATGGGATGATGGGATGATGGGATCATGTCCATGTCCCTTCTGCACGGACCATCTGAACCCTTATTCCTGTCCCACACCTTCCTGGGATGGTGGGATCACAGGATGATGGCATCATGGGATTATAGGACCATGGGATTATGGGATCATGTCCGTGTCCCTTCTGCATGGACCATCCACAGCATCTCCCACAACTTCCTGGGATGGTGGGACCACGGGATGATGGGATCGTGGGATCATGTCCATGTCCCTTCTGCATGGACCATCCACAGTTATCCCTGTCCCACAACTTCCCGGGATCACGGGACGATGGGATCACGGGATGATGGGATCACGGGATGATGGGATCATGGGATGATGGGATCACGGGATGATGGGATCATGGGTTCACGGGATCACAGGATTGTGGGGTCGTGTCCGTGTCCCTTCTGCACGGACAATCCAAAGTGTTATCCCTGTCCCACAACTTCCTGGGATGGTGGGATCATGGTGGGATTATGGGATCGTGGGATGATGTCCATGTCCCCTCTGCACGGACCATCCCCAGCCTTATCCCTGTCCCACAACCTCCTGGGACCATGGGATTGTGGGATCACGGGATTGTGGGATCATGCCCGTGTCCCTTCTACATGGAGCATCCACAGCTGTCCCAGAACTTCCTGGAATGGTGAGATGGTGGGATCACGGGATGGTGGGATCATGGGATTGTGGGATCATGTCCGTGTCCCCTCTGCATGGACCATCCACAGCATCTCCCCCAGCTTCCTGGGGTGGTGGGACCACGGGATGATGGGATGATGGGATCATGTCCACGTCCCTTCTGCACAGACCATCTGAAGCCTTATCCCTGTCCCACGACCTCCTGGGACCATGGGATGGTGGGATCCTGGGATCTCAGGATTATGGGATCTTGTCCGTGTCCTTTCTGAAGCCTCATCCCTGTCCCACAACCTCCTGGGATCACAGGATCACGGGGTCATGTCCACGTCCCCTCTGCACGGACCATCCGCAGCATCTCCCCCAGCTTCCTGGGATCACGGGATCACGGGGTCACGGGATGATGGGATCACGTCCATCTCCCACACCGCACACGGACACCCCCATCCCTTTGTGCACCCTCCATCCCCACTGGAGATCTCCCACAGCTTCCACCTCCTGACCAGAACCCAGCAGGACACGGCCACCACCATTCCCACCATTCCCACCATTCCCACCATTCCCATCACCGTTCCCACCACCACTCCCACCACCATTGCCACCACTCCCACCACTATTCCCACCATTCCCATCACCGTTCCCACCACCATTGCCACCATCATTCCCACCACCATTCCCACCATTCCCACCACCATTCCCACCATTCCCACCATTCCCACCATTCCCACCACCATTCCCACCATTCCCACCACCATTCTCACCACCATTCCCACCATTCCCACCAGCATTCCCACCATTCCCACCACCATTCCCACCATTCCCACCACCATCCCCAGCCCACCCTAGATCATGCCGGCCAGGTAGGGCGGCAGGAAGAGCCCCACGGTGCCCAGCAGGCAGACGATGATGAACATCCACAGGAAGATGCGGTCGATCACCATGGCCACGTACTTCCAGTCCTCCTTCACCTGCCGGCGGGAGAAGGACGGAGCTGGATCCCAAACCGGGAATCTCACGGGGTCAGGAGAGCACCCAGAGCTTCCTGGGAATCTCCTCGTGGTCAGGAGACTCCATAATTCGTGGAAAATTCTGGAATTTTCTGAGGAATCTTGAGGTGGGACATGGGGGTGTCCATGTTGGACCTGGGGTTCTGCAAACCCGCTTTTGGGAAAAGCGGGAATGGGAGAGGTCAGGAGAGCGCCCAGAGCTTCCTGGGAATCTCCTCATGGTGAGGAGACACCGAGGCTCGTGGAAAATTCTGGAATTTTCTGAGGATTCTTGAGGTGGGACATGGGGGTGTCCATGTTGGACCTGGGGTTCTCCAAACCCGCTTCGGGAAAAGCGGGAATGGGAGAGGTCAGGAGAGCACCCAGAGCTTCCTGGGAATCTCCTCATGGTGAGGAGACACCGAGGCTCGTGGAAAATTCTGGAATTTTCTGAGGAATCTTGAGGTGGGGTGTGGAGGTCTCCATGTTGGACCTGGGGTTCTCCAAACCTCCCAGACCTTTCCAATTTTGGGATCTCCAGCCCCATCCACAGATCCCAGATCTTCCCAACTTCGGCATCTCAAGAGCCAACCATGGATCCCAGAACTTCCGTTCCCAATTTTGGGATCTCCAGCCCCATCTGTGGGTCCCAGATCTTCCTTTCCCAGTTTTGGGATCTCAGGAATCAAACCGGGATCCCAAAACTGTTCCTCTCAATTTTGGGATCTCCTGCCCCATCCACGGATCCCAGATCTTCCCAATTTTGGGATCTCCAGCTCCATCCATCCATGGATCCCAACTTTGGGATCTCCAGCCCCATCCATGGGTCCCGATTTTGGGGCGTCAAGAACCAACCACAGATCCGAGAACTTCCCATTCCATTTTTGGACTCTCCCCATCCACAACCAGAACTTCTCTTCCGGCACTCCATGGGTCCGATTTTGGGGTGTCAAGAACCAACCCAGAACTTCCCACCATTGGACACCCCCACCCAAACCCCATTGGGATCACCCTCTATTTTGGGACCCCAGCCCATCCCTTTTGGGATGTCAAACCAACAAGATCCCGCTTCCCATTCCATTTTGGACTCTCAGCCCCATCCACAGATCCAAGATCTTCCAAATTCTGGGACCTGCAGCCCCATCTACAGATCCCAGAACTTCCAAATTTTGGGATCTCCAGCCCCATCCAAGGATCCCAGAACTTCCCATTCCATTTTGGGACTCTCCAGCCCCATGCACGGATCCCAGAACTTCCCTTCCCAACTTTGGGATCTCCAGCCCCATCCGTGGGTCCCGATTTTGGGGTGTCAAGAAACAAGCACAAATCCCAGAACTTCCCATTCCAGTTTTGGATCTCCAGCCCCACCCACAGGACTCCCAATTTTGGGACGCCCCCTCCCCAGAACTCCTCCATGTACGGATCCCAGCACCACGGGTCCCAATTTTTGGACCTCCAGCGATGCCGGATCCCAGCCCCATCCGTGGATCCCGGAACTTCCCAATTTTGGGGTGTCAAGAACCAACCACGGATCCCAGAACTTCCCATTTCATTTTGGGATCTCCAGCCCCATCCATGGATCCCAGATCTTCCCAGTTCTGGGACCTCCAACCACATCTACAGATCCCAGATCTTCCCAACTTTGGGATCTCCAGCTCCATCCACACATTCCAGAACTTTCCATTCCAGTTTTGAGATCTCCAGCCCCATCCATGGGTCCCAATTTTTGGACCTCCAGTCCCATCCACAGATCCCAGAACTTCCCTTCCCAATTTTGGGATCTCCAGCCCCATCCATGGGTCCCAATTTTGGGGCGTCAAGAACCAACCACAGATCCCAGAACTTCCCATTCCATTTTTGGGATCTCCAGCCCCACCCACAGATCCCAGAACTTCCCTCCCAATTTTGGGATCCCCTGCCCCATCCATGGGTCCTGATTTTGGGACCTCCAGCCCCATGCATCCACGGATCCCAGAACTTCCCTTCCCAATTTTGGGATGTCCAGCCCCACCCACAGATCCCAGATCTTCCCAGTTCTGGGACCTCCAACCCCATCTACAGATCCCAGATCTTCCCAATTTTGGGATCTCCAGCCCCATCTACAGATCTCAGATCTTCCCAGTTCTGGGATCTCCAGCTCCATCCGTGGGTCCCAGATCTGCCCTTCCCAACTTTGGGATCTCCAGCCCCATCCACACATTCCGGAACTTTCCATTCAATTTTTGGGACCTCCAGCCCCATCCACAGATCCCAGAACTTCCCAAATTCTGGGATCTCCAGCCCCATCTGCGGATCCCAGAGCTTCCCATTCCATTTTTGGGATCTCCAGCTCCATCCATCTGTGGGTCCCAATTTTGGGATCTCCAGCCCCATCCACAGATCCCAGAACTTCCCTTCCCAATTCTGGGATCTCCAGCCCCATCTGTGGGTCCCAATTTTGGGATCTCCAGTCCCATTCACAGATCCCAGAACTTCCCTTCCCAATTTTGGGATCTCCAGCTCCATCCATGGGTCCCGATTTTGGGGCGTCAAGAACCAAGCACAGATCCCAGATCTTCCCAACTTTGGGATCTCCAGCCCCATCCACAGATCCCGATTTTGGCGTCTCAAGAACCACCCACGGATCCCAGAACTTCCCAGTTTTTGGCACCTCCATCCCCACCCCTGTGCCCCGGCACTCACGGAGAAGTCGGCGTCCTCGGCCCTCAGGTGGTCGGCGATGTACTGCACGCCTTCCAGAGCCTTCCTCATCCTGGGCGACAGCGCCAAACCCCGCTCCGAGCCTTCCTCCTCCTCCTCCTTCTCCTCCTCCTCCTCCTTCCCCTTGGACGCTCCGCGCGGTCCCGAACTCCCGGACTTCTTCCCGTAGCGGAATTCCCTTCCCTTGGATTCGGCGGGGTGGGCGGGATAGGTCTTCTCCTCTTCTTCTTCTTCTTCTTCTTCTTCTTCTTCTTCTTCTTCTTCTTCCTCTTCCTCCCACTTGTCATCCACGTCGGTCTCCAGCCAGCAGCGCGAGGTGCTGAGCCGCGCCCCGGGGCGGCCGTGCCGTCCCCGCGTCCCCTCCTGGGGCGGCCTCTTCATGGAGAGCCACCTGGGCACGGAGCCCAGGAGGAACCGGCGCACCCAGGCGGGCATGGCGTGCGTGCTGGGCGAGCGGTGGTGCACGTTGAGCACGAAGACGGTGATGATGATGGAGAGCGTGACGAAGATCATGGTGAAGAGCAGGTACTCGCCGATCAGCGGGATGACCAGCGAGGTGGACGGGATGATCTCGGTGATGAGCAGCAGGAACACGGTGAGGGACAGCAGCACGGAGATGCACAGCGTGATCTTCTCGCCGCAGTCCGAGGGCAGGTAGAAGACCAGGACGGTGAGGCAGGAGATGAGCAGGCACGGGATGATGAGGTTGATGGTGTAGAAGAGCGGCAGGCGGCGGATGACGAAGTAGAAGGTGATGTCGGGGTAGATCTCCGTGCAGCAGTCGTACTTCTTGGAGTTGTAGGTGCCCACGGCGTTGATGATGGCCCACTCGCCGCTCTCCCAGTAGTCCTTGAGGTCCACCTGGTGGTCCATGTTCTCCAGGTCGATCTTGGCCTTGTCGTAGGTCCACGAGCCGAACTTCATCTTGCAGCTCTGCTGGTCGAAGGGGAAGAAGGTGACGTCGATGCTGCAGGAGCTCTTGTAGATGGCCGGCGGCACCCAGGTGACCGTGCCGTCCCACGAGAGGTGGGCCTTGGTCATGTGCGTCACCGCGAACTCGCCGTCGGCGCTGGAAAACAGGGAATGGTCAGGGATGGGATTGGCGTGGGATTGGGATGGTCAGGAATGGTCAGGGATGGTCAGGGATGGTCAAGGATGGTCAGGGATGGGCTTGGGATGGGATTGGGATGGACCTTGGGATGGGCTTGGGATGGGATTGGGATGGGCTTGGGATGGGATTGGGATGGTCAGGGATGGTCAGGGATGGGCTTGGGATGGGATTGGGATGGTCAGGGATGGTCAGGAATGGTCAGGGATGGACTTGGGATGGTCAGGGATGGTCAGGAATGGGGTTGGGATGGTCAGGGATGGACCTTGGGATGGACCTTGGGATGAGGCTTGGGATCAGTCTTGGTTGGACCCTTGGGATCAATCTTGGGATGAACCTTGGTTGGAGAAGGGATGAAGGTGGGATGGGATGGGATGGGATGGGATGGGATGGGATGGATGGGATGGGATGGGATGGATGGATGGATGGGGTGGGATGGGATAGGAAGGGATTTCGGGAATTCCCATCCCTCGCAGGCATCCCCCGTGCTGGCCCCGCCCCTCACTTGTTGTAGAGGACGAGGTCGGGGATCCAGATCATCTCGGAGGGCACCCGGATGGAGGTGACGTTGTCGTACTCGGCCGGGTCCCAGCGCAGCTTGTAATCGCTCCATTCCTGCGGGACACCATCCATGGAGATGGCCCGAACAGCCCGGGAACCGATATTCCCAAACCCCAATCCCAAACCCCAATCCCAAACCCCAATCCCAAACCCTAATCCCAAACCACAATCCCAAATCCCAAATCCCAAACCCCAATCCCAAACCCCAATCCCAAATCCCAATCCCAATCCCAATCCCAAATCCCAATCCCAAATCCCAATCCCAAACCCCAATTCCGAACCCCAATCCCGAACCCCAATCCAAAATCCCAAACCCCAATCCCAAATCCCAATCCCAAATCCCAAACCCCAAATCCCAAACCCCAAACCCCAAATCCCAAATCCCAAATCCCAAACCCCAAACCCCAAACCCCCAATCCCATTCCCGCACCTGTTTCAGCCACACGTTGGTGGTCATCATCTGGTTCAACAAATCCCAATCCCAAATCCCAAACCCCAAACCCCAAACCCCAAATCCCAAACCCCAAACCCCAATCCCAAACCCCAAATCCCAAACCCCGGCCGCTCCCCAAATCCCAAATCCCAAACCCCAAACCCTAAACCCCAAACCCCCAAACCCCAAACCCCAAACCCCAAACCCCCAATCCCATTCCCGCACCTGTTTCAGCCACACGTTCGTGGTCATCATCTGGTTCTTCTCATCCTGCGGTGGGAATGAGGGGTGAGCCGGGAGATCCCGAGGCATTTGGGGATTTTGTCCCAAAATTCCAGGGGATCCCAAAATCCCAGGGGATCCTAAAACTCCCAAAATTCCAGGGGATCCCAAAATCCCAGGGGATCCCAAAATTCCAGGGCCTCCATCGGGATCGGCTCCTTGGGATGAGTTCTCCTGGGATTTGTGGTCGCTAGAGGGCAGCAGGGGAGCGGTTTTGGGATTTGGGATGTGGGATTTGGGGTTTGGGATTTGGGATTTGGGATGGGATTTGGGGTTTGGGATGTGGGATTTGGGATTTGGGATGTGGGATGTGGGGTGTGGGATGTGGGATTTGGGATGTGGGATTTGGGGTTTGGGATTTGGGATTTGGGATTTGGGGTGGGATTTGGGATGTGGGATATGGGATGTGGGATTTGGGGAGTGGGATGTGGGATTTGGGATTTTGGATGTGGGATGTGGGATGTGGGATTTCGGATTTGGGATATGGGGAATGGGATTTGGGATTTTGGAAGGGGATTGGGGTGGGATTTGGGATTTGGGGAGTGGGATGTGGGATGTGGGATATGGATGTGGGATGGGATATGGATATGGATATGGGATATGGGATGTGGATGGGATATGGGATGGGATATGGGATGTGGGATAGGGATGTGGGATATGGGATGTGGATTTGGGATATGGGATGTGGGATGTGGGATTTGGAAGGATGGATTTGGGATTTGGGGAGGGATGGGATCAGGGATATGGGATAAAGGGTTAAAGGGATGTCGGGATGGGGATAGGGGGCAGAGGGATAAAGGGATATGGGATAAAAGGATAAAGGGATAACGGGATATGGGATGGGGGATATTGGGGTGGGGAATAGGGGATAAAGGGATATGGGATGGGAAGGATAAGGGGATAAAGGGATAAAGGATGGGATGGGGATAGAGGGGATGGGAGGGATAAAGGGATGAATTACTGGCGGGATATGGGATGGAGGGATGTAGGGATAGGGGATAGAAGGATATAGGGATGGGGGATGAAGGGATATGGGATGGGGGATACAGGAATATAGGAAAGGGGGATATAGGGATAAGGGATGAAGGGATATGGGATGGGGGGATAGAGGAATATGGGATAGAGGGATATGGGATAGAGGGATATGGGATAGAGGGATATGGGATAGAGGGATATGGGATAGAGGGATATGGGATAGAGGGATATGGGATAGAGGGATATGGGATAGAGGGATATGGGATAGAGGGATATGGGATAGAGGGATATGGGATAGAGGGATATGGGATAAGGGATATGGGATAGAGGGATATGGGATAGAGGGATATGGGATAGAGGGATATGGGATAGAGGGATATGGGATAGAGGGATATGGGATAGAGGAATATGGGATAGAGGGTTGTAGGAATAGGGGAATAAAGAGATAGAGGGGTAAAGGGACAGAGGGATAAAGAGTATGGGATAGGGGATAGTGGGATATGGGATAGAGGGATATGGGACAGAGGGATATGGGATGGGGATTGGGGGATAAAGGGATAGAGGGATAAAGGGATATGGGATGGGGGATAAAGGGGGATAAAGGGATATGGGATAAAGGGATATGGGATAAAGGGATATGGGATGGGGATAAAGGGGGAAATGGATAAAGGGATATGGGATGGGGGATAAAGGGGGATAAAGGGATATGGGATAAAGGGATATGGGATAAAGGGATATGGGATGGGGGATCGGGGGATAAAAGGGTAAAGCGACATGAGATGGGGGGATTTGGGAATCGGGGGTTGTGGGATAAAGGATATGGGATATGGGACAGAGGGATATGGGATGGGGGATTGGGGGATTTGGGATATGGGATAAAGGATATGGGATATGGGACAGAGGGATATGGGATGGGGGATTGGGGGATTTGGGATGTGGGATAGAGGGATATGGGACACGGGGAATAGGGGATGGGGGACGTAGAGATGGGAATCACAGCTGCAGAAACCCAGGAACTTCCACTACAGAATCCCGGGAATTTACACCCTGGAATCTCAGGAATTTCAGCCCAGAATCTGGGGAACTTCGGCCACGAAAGTGTAGGAATTTTGCACTGCAGAATCCATGGAATTCCAACCCCAGAATGCCAGGAATTTCGCCCTGGAATCTCGGGAATTTGGGCCCCAGTATCCCGGGAATTCGGGCCCTGGAATCCCGGGAATTTGGCCCCAGAATCCTGGGAATTCCAACCCCAGAATCCCGGGAGTTCCAACCCCAGAATCCCAGGAATTTGAGCCCCAGAATCTCCGGAATTTCAGCCCCAGAATCTTGGGAATTCCAAACCCAGAATCTTGGGAATTTCAGCCCTGGAATCCCGGGAATTCCATCCCTGGAATCTCGGGAATTTCAGCCCCAGAATCCCAGGAATTCCATCCCCAGAATCTCGGGAATTCCAACCCCAGAATCCCTTGGGATTTCCAACCCCAGAATCTTGGGAATTCCAGCCCCAGAATCCTGGGAATTTCAGCCCTGGAATCCTGGGAATTTCAGCCCTGTAATCCCCGGAATTCCAACCCCAGAATCCCGGGAATTCCAACCCCAGAATCCCAGGAATTTGGGCCCAAGAATCCTGGGAATTTACACCCTGGAAGCTTGGGAATTCCAACCCCAGAATCCCGGGAATTCCAACCCCAGAATCCCAGGAATTCCAGCCCTGGAATCCCAGGAATTCCAACCCCAGGATCCCTGGGATTTCAGCCCCAGAATTCCAGGAATTCCAACCCCAGAATCTCGGGAATTCCAGCCCCAGAATCCCCGGAATTCCAACCCCAGAATCCCAGGAATTCCAATCCCAGAATCCCCGGAATTCCAACCCCAGAATCTTGCGAATTCCAATCCCAGAATCCCGGGAATTCCAACCTCAGAATCCCGAGAATTTGGGCCCTGGAATCCTGGGAGTTTACACCCTGGAAGCTTGGGAATTCCAACTCCAGAATCCCAGGAATTCCAACCCCAGAATCCCAGAAATTCCAGCCCCAGAATCTTGGCAATTCCAACCCCAGAATGCCGGGAATTTCAGCCCCAGAATCCCGGGAATTCCAACCCCAGAATCCCGGGAATTTCAGCCCCACAATCTTGGGAATTTCAACCCCAGAATCCAGGGAATTTCAGCCCTGGAATCCTGGGAGTTCCAACCCCAAAATCCCAGGAATTCCAACCCCAGAATCCCGGGAATTCCAACCCCAGAATCCCGGGAATTCCAACCCCAGAATCTCAGGAATTCCAACCCCGGAATTCCGGGAATTTACACCCTGGAATTCTGGGAATTCCAACCCCAGAATCCAGGGAATTTCAGCCCTGGAATCCTGGGAGTTCCAACCCCAAAATCCCAGGAATTCCAACCCCAGAATCCCGGGAATTCCAACCCCAGAATCCCGGGAATTCCAACCCCAGAATCTCAGGAATTCCAACCCCGGAATCCTGGGAATTCCAACCCTGGAATGCCGGGAATTCCAACCCCGGAACGCCGGGAATTTGGGCCTCACCACGTCGATGAGCTGGGCGATGGAGAGGCCGAAGCGCACGATGACGACGTCGGAGGTGTTGCGCACGGGCCGGGCCCAGCGGTTGTAGCCCGAGAAGAGGCGCTGGAAGAGCCGGTCCTCGGCGTGGCTGCGCCGCCGCGCCCGGCCTGAACGGGCCGGGAACATCCCGGGAACAGGCTGGAATGAAGCGGGAATTATTCGGGAATTACTGGGGAATTAATCGGGAATTAATTGGGATTTAATTTGGGAATTATTCCGGAATTAATCGAGAATGAATCGGGAATTACTGGGGAATTATTCAGAATTAATCGGGAATTAATTGGGATTTAATTTGGGAATTATTCCAGAATTAATCACGAATGAATCAGGAATTATTCGGGAATTATTGGGGAATTATTCAGAATTAATTGGGAATTTATTGGGCTTTAATTTGGGAATTATTCCGGAATTAATCGGGAATGAATCGGGAATTATTCGGGGAATTATTGGGGAATTATTCAGAATTAATTGGGATTTAATTTGGGAATTATTCCGGAATTAATCAGGAATGAATCGGGAATTATTCGAATTATTGGGGAATTATTCAGAATTAATTGGGAATTAATTGGGATTTAATTTGGGAATTATTCCGGAATTAATCAGGAATGAATCGGGAATTATTGGGGAATTATTGGCAATTAATCGGGAATTAATTGGGATTTAATTTGGGAATTATTCCGGAATTAATCAGGAATGAATTGGGAATTATTTGGGAATTATTGGGGAATTATTGGGGAATTAATTGGGAATTTATTGGGCTTTAATTTGGGAATTATTCCAGAATTAATCAGGAATGAATCAGGAATTATTCGGGAATTATTGGGGAATTATTCAGAATTAATTGGGAATTAATTGGGATTTAATTTGGGAATTATTCCAGAATTATTGAAGAATTATTGGGGAAGTATTCAGAATTATTTGTGCATTAATTGGGATTTAATTTGGGAAGTATTCAGGAATTAATCGGGAATTATTCAGGAATTATTGGGGAATTATTGGGGAATTATTCGGAATTATTGGGGAATTCATTGGGATTTATTTTGGGAATTATTAATTAATTAATCATGAATTATTGCAGAATTAATTGGGAATTATTGGAGAATTAATCGGGAATTATTGGGGAATTCATTGGGATTTAATTTGGGAATTATTTGGGAATTGTTCAGGAATTATTGGGGAATTATTCCAGAATTAATTGGGATTTAATTTGGGAATTATTCAGGAATTATTAGGGAATTTTTGCAGAATTAATTGGGAATTATTAGGGAATTATTGGGGGATTCATCGGGATTTAATTTGGGAATTATTCAGGAATTAATCAGGAATTATTCCAGAATTAATTGAGAATTATTGGGGAATTAATTGGGAATTATTCAGGAATTATTGGGGAATTATTGGGGAAGTATTTGGGAATTCATTGGGATTTAAATTGGGAATTATTCAGGAATTATTGCAGAATTA
The DNA here is from genome assembly GCF_901933205.1 of Camarhynchus parvulus. Taxonomy (NCBI): domain Eukaryota; kingdom Metazoa; phylum Chordata; class Aves; order Passeriformes; family Thraupidae; genus Camarhynchus; species Camarhynchus parvulus. Next base: position 111,733,496 of record NC_044573.1, on the reverse strand, counting down.
TTGGGGAATTAACTGGGAATTAATTGGGAATTATTTGGGAATTATTTGGGAATTATTTGGGAATTCATTGGGATTTAATTTGGAATTATTCCGAAATTATTGGGGAATTATTGGGAAATTATTTGGGAATTAATCGGGAATTAATTGGGATTTAATTTGGAATTATTCAGGAATTATTGGGAATTATTTGGGAATGAATGGGGAATTAATCGGGAATTATTCGACAATTAATTGGGAATTATTGGGGAATTGATTGGGATTTAATTTGGGATTTATTCAGGAATTAATCGGGAATTATTGCAGAATTAATCGGGAATTAATGGGAATTATTGGGGAATTATTGCAGAATTATTGGGGAATTAACTGGGAATTAATCGGGAATTATTTGGGAATTAATCAGAATTATTTTGGAATAAATTGGGATTTAATTTGGGAATTATTCCAGAATTAATCGGGAATTATTTGGGATTATTTAGGAATTCATTGGGATTTAATTTGGGAATTATTCAGGAATTAATTGGGAATTATTTGGGAATTATTGGGGAATTATTCCAGAATTAATCGGGAATTAATTGGGAAATATTTGGAATTATTTAGGAATTTATTGGGATTTAATTTGGGAATTATTCAGGAATTAATTGGGGAATTATTTGGGAATTATTGGGGAATTATTCCAGAATTAATCGGGAATTAATTGGGAATTATTTGGAATTATTTAGGAATTTATTGGGATTTAATTTGGGAATTATTCAGGAATTAATTGGGAATTATTTGGGAATTATTTGGGAATTATTTGGGAATTATTGGGGAATTATTCGGGAATTAATTGGGAATTATTTGGAATTATTTAGGAATTTATTGGGATTTAATTTGGGAATTATTCAGGAATTATTGCAGAATTATCAGGGAATTATCAGGGAATTAATTGGGAATTAATTGGGAATTAATCAGGAATTAATCGGGAATTATTTGGAATTAATCCAGAATTTTTGGGAATTAATGCAGAATTTTTTAAAGCAAATTTGGGGGGAATTTTTGGGGGAATTTTGGGGAAAATTTTGGGGGAATTTTAAAGCAAATGTGGAGAAATTGGGGAGGAATTTTGGGGAATTTGGGGGGAAATTTTGGGGGAATTTTGGAAGAATTTTCCAGAAATTTTGGGAGAATTTTGTGGAATTTTTGGGGGAAAATTTTGTGGCATTTTGGGGGAATTTTGGGGGAATTTTGGGGGAATTTTGGGGGAATTTTGGGGAATTTTGGGGGAATTTTGGGAGTTTTGGGGCAATTTTGGGGCAATTTTGGGGGATTTTTTTGGATTTTTTTTCGATTTCTTGGGGAACTTTTTGGGGATTTTTTGGGGAATTTTTTGGGATTTTTGGGGGAATTTGTGGGAATTATTTTCTTTATTTTTGGGGAATTTTGGGGGGGATTTTTTTTGGATTTTGGGGGAATTTTTGGGGATTTTTTTGGAGTTTGGGGGAATTTTTGGGATTTTTTGGGGGAATTTTTGGGGGAATTTTTGGGATTTTTGGGGAAATTTTTTGAGATTTTTGGGGGAATTTTTGGGGATTTTTGGGGGGAATTTTTGAGAATTAATTTTTTTTTTATTTTTGGGCATTTTTTGGGGAATTTTTTGGGATTTTGGGGGAATTTTTTAGGGAATTTTTTGGAGAATTTTGGGGGAATTTTTTGGGAATGATATTTTTGATTTTGGGGTTTTTTTGGGGATTTTTTGGGAATTTTTGGGGGGATTTTTGGGAATTTTTTGGGAAATATTTGGGGAAATTTTGGGGATTTTTGGGGAATTTTTTGGGGAAATTTTTGGGGATTTTTGGGGATTTTTTGGGATTTTTTGGGAATTTTGGGGGATTGTTCGGGAATATTTTGGGAATATTTTGGGATTTTTCGGGGAATTTTTTTTATTTTTGGGGAATTTTGATTTTTTTGGGGGGGGTATTTTGGGGATGGGATATTTTTGGGGATTTTTTGGATTTTGGGGAATTTTTGGGGAAATTTTTGGGAATTTTTGGGGAATTTTTTGTGGGATTTTTTGGGAATTTTTTTTTTTGGGGGGGAATTTTTGGGGGATTTTTTTTATTTCTGGGATTTTTTGGGGAATTTTTGGGAATTATGTTTTTTATTTTGGGGGAATTTTTGGGGGGAATTTTTGGGGAATTTTTAGGATTTTTTTGGGAATTATATTTTTTATTTTTGGAGATTTTTGGGGGAATTTTTTTTGGGGATTTTTGGGGAATTTTTTGAGGTTTATTTTTTTCTTTTTGGGGGAATTTTTAGGGAATTTTTGGGGATTTTTGGGGGGATTTTTTGGGAATTAATTTTTTTTTTTTTTTTTGGGGATTTTTGGGGATTTTTTTTGGTTTTTTGGGGGGATTTTTTGGGATTTTTTGGGATTTTTTGGGAATGATATTTTTTATTTTTGGGATGACTTTTTGGGGATTTTTGGGGAATTTTTGGGGAATTTTTTGGGAATTTTTTGAATTTTTGGGGGAATTTTTGGGGATTTTTGGGAATTTTTGGGTTTTATTTTTTTTTTTTTTGGGGGATTTTTGGAGGGGATTTTTTGGGGATTTTTGGGGAATTTTTTTTTTTATTTTTGGGGAATTTTGGGGAATTTTTTGGGGAATTTTTGGGATTTTGGGGGTTATTTTTTGGGAATTAATTTTTTATTTTGGGGGATTTTTTTGGGGAATTTTTGGGGGAATTTTTTGGAGAATTTTTTGGGATTTTTGGGTTTTTTGGTATTTGGGGGGTTTTTGGGGATTTTGTGCAATTTTGGGGGGGATGGGGATTTTTGGGTTTTGGAGAATTTTGGGGATTGGGGATTTTTGGGGAATTTTTTGGGATTTTTGGGAATTTTTTGGGATTTATGGGGATTTTTGGGGAACTTTTTGGGATTTTTGGGGTAATTTTTTGGATTTTTGGGGATTTTTTTTGGGGGATTTTTTTGGGATTTTTGGGGGAATTTTGGTGATATTTTTGATTGGGGGTTTTTGGGGAATTTTTTGGGATTTTATTTTGGGGGATTTTTGGGAAATATTTTGGGAAATTGGGGAATTTTTTGGGAATTATTTTTTTAATTTTGGGGGATGATTTTTTGAGGAATTTTTGGGGATTTTTGTGGAAATATTTGGGATTTTTTGGGAATTTTTGGGGGGATTTTTGGGAATTTTTTTGGGAAGATTTGGGGAAATTTTGGGGATTTTGGGGGAAATTTTGGGGGATTTTTTGGGATTTTTGGGGGGATGTTTTGGGAATTTTTTGCGATTGATATGTTTTATTTTTGGGGATTTTTGGGATTTTTTGGGATTTTTCGGAGATTTTTTGGGGATTTTTTTTTTTTTTTGGGGAAATTTTTTGGGGGTTTTTGGGAATTAATTTTTTATTTTTGAGGGGATTTTGGGGGAATTTTTTGGATTTTTTTTCGATTTTGGGGGAATTTTTTGGGAATTTTTGGGGGAATATTTTGGGATTTTGGGGGGTTTTTTGGAATTTTTGGGGATTTGGGGGGAATTTTTGGGAATTTTTGGGAATTTTTGGGGGATTTTTGGGGGATTTTTTGGGAATTATATTTTTTATTTGGGGGGATTTTGGAGGGAATTTTTGGGGGAATTTTTTGGGATTTGATGTTTTTACTTTTGGGGGATTTTTGGGAATTTTTTGGGATTTTTGGGGGATTTTTGGGAGAAATTTTTGCACAATTTTTGGGGATTTTGGGGGAATTTTTTGGGATTTTTGGGGAATTTTTTTTGGGAAATATTTGCGGAAATTTTGGGGATTTGGTGGGGAATTTTGGGGGATTTTTTGGGGATTTTTCGGGGATTTTTCGGGGATTTTTGGAGGGATTTTTAGGAATTTTTGGGGAATTATTTTGTTTATTTTTTGGGGAATGTTTTGGGATTTGTGGGGAATTTTTGGGGGGGAATTTTTTGGTGATTTTTTTTTATTTCCGGGATAATTTTGGGGGAATTTTTGGGGGGATTTTTGGGGATTTTTTGGGGAATTTTGGGGGAATTATTTTTTCTATTTGGGGGTTGATTTTTTGGGGATTTTTGGGGGGAGTTTTAGGAATTTTGGGGAATTATTTTGTTTATTTCTTGGGCACTTTTTGGGATTTTTTGGGGATTTTGTTCCCATTTCTCACCCCCTGGCAGCAGCAGCAGCAGCAGCAGAACCCAGAGGGAGCAAATTCCCATGGAGAGGCCGGGAAACGCTGCGGGACATCGGTCATTAATTATTAATTAACTCATCATTAATGAGCCTTATGTCATTACAGAATGGAGAATTATGTAACGCAATTAAAAATACAAGAAATAAATATTTTAATAACTAATTAATTTAATGTGTGAAACCTAAACTGAATGATTAATTGAATTTATTAAAAAGAAATCCACTGATAATTAATTAATCATTAATGAGGCTTATGTAATTAGGGAGTGGAGAATTATATAATGTAATTAAAAATACAAAAAAGAAATATTGTAATGATTAATTAATTTAATGTATGAAACCTAAACTGAATGATTAATTTAATTTATTAAAAAGAAATCCACTGATAATTAATTAATCATTAATGAGGGTTATGTAATTAGGGAATAAAGAATTATATAACGTAATTAAATAGGCAAAAAATAAATATTTTAATAACTAATTAATTTAATGTATGAAACCTAAACTGAATGATTAATTTCATCTATTAAAAAGAAATCCACTGATAATTAATTAATCATTAATGAGGCTTATGTAATTAGGGAGTGGAGAATTATATAATGTAATTAAATAGGCAAAAAATAAATATTGTAATGATTAATTAATTTAATGTGTGAAACCTAAACTGAATCATTAATTGAATCTATTAAAAAGAAATCCATGAATAATTAATTAATCATTAATGAGGCTTATGTAATTAGGGAATGGAGAATTATATAATGTCATTGAATAGACAAAAAATAAATATTTTAATAACTAATTAATTTAATGTATGAAACCTAAACTGAATGATTAATTGAACCTATTAAAAAGAAATCCACTGAAAATTAATTAATCATTAATGAGGGTTATGTAATTAGGGAATGGAGAATTATATAATGTAATTAAAAATGCAAAAAATCAATATTTTAATGATTGATTAATTTAATGCATGAAACCTAAACTGAATGATTAATTTCATCTATTAGAAAGAAATCCATGAATAATTCATTAATCATTAATGAGGGTTATGTAATTAGGGAATGGAGAATTATATAATGTAATTAAAAACACAAAAAAGAAATATTGTAATGATTAATTAATTTAATGTATGAAACTTAAACTGAATGATTAATTTAATTTATTAAAAAGAAATCCACTGATAATTAATTAATCATTAATGAGGCTTATGTAATTAGGGAATGGAGAATTATATAATGTAATTAAAAATACAAAAAATCAATATTTTAATGATTGATTAATTTAATGTGTGAAACCTAAACTGAATCATTAATTGAACCTATTAAAAAGAAATCCACTGATAATTAATTAATCATTAATGAGGGTTATGTAATTAGGGAATAAAGAATTATATAACGTCATTAAATAGGCAAAAAATAAATATTGTAATAACTAATTAATTTAATGTATGAAACCTAAACTGAATGATTAATTGAATTTATTAAAAAGAAATCCACTGATAATTAATTAATCATTAATGATGTTTATGTAATTAGGGAGTGGAGAATTATATAATGTAATTAAAAATACAAAAAAGAAATATTGTAATGATTAATTAATTTAGTGTGTGAAACCTAAACTGAATCATTAATTTCATCTATTAAAAAAGAAATCCATGAATAATTAATTCATCATTAATGAGCCTTATGTAATTACAGAATGGAGAATTATATAACGCAATTAAATCGACAAAAAATAAATATTTTAATGATTGATTAATTTAATGTGTGAAATGTAAAATTAATGATTAATTGAATCTATTAAAAAGAAAGCCATGAATAATTCATTAATCATTAATGAGGGTTATGTAATTAGGGAATGCAGAATTATATAATGTAATTAAAAATACAAAAAATCAATATTTTAATGATTAATTAATTTAGTGTGTGAAATGTAAAATTAATGATTAATTGAATCTATTAAAAAGAAATCCACTGATAATTAATTAATCATTAATGAGGCTTATGTAATTAGGGAATGGAGAATTATATAACGTAATTAAATAGACACAAAATAAATATTTTAATAACTAATTAATTTAATGTATGAAACCTAAACTGAATCATTAATTGAATCTATTAAAAAGAAATCCACTGATAATTAATTAATCATTAATGAGGGTTATGTAATTAGGGAATGGAGAATTATATAATGTAATTAAATGGGCAAAAAATCAATATTTTAATAACTAATTAATTTAATGTGTGAAACCTAAACTGAATGATTAATTGAATTTATTAAAAAGAAATCCACTGATAATTAACTAATCATTAATGAGGGTTATGTAATTAGGGAATGGAGAATTATATAATGTCATTAAATATGCAAAAAATCAATATGCTAATGAGGAATTAATGTAATGTGTGAGATGTAAACTTAATGATTAATTTAATCTATTAAAAAGAAATCCAGGAATAATTAATTAATCATTAATGACCGTTATGTAATTAGGGAACGAAGAATTATATAATGTAATTAAAAATACAAAAAATAAATATTTTAATGACTACTTAATTTAATGTGTGAAACCTAAACTGAATCATTAATTTCATCTATTAAAAAGAAATAATTAATTAATAATAATTAATAATTAATTAATAAATAAATAATTAATAACAGTAATTAATTAAGAATAATTAATGACAATTAATTAATTCTATGAAAACAAATAGAGCAATAATTACACTAATAATTAATTAATTCCATGAAAACAAATCTGGCAATAATTACACTAATAATTAATTACACCTATGGAAATAAATACAGCAATAATTCCATTCATAATTAATTAATCCTATGAAAACAAATACAGAAATAATTACTAATAATTAATTAATTCTATGAGAACAAATCCGGCAATAATTACACTAATAATTAATGAATTCTATGAGAACAATACAGCAGTAATTACACGAATAGTTAATTAATTCTATGAAAACAAATAAGGTAATAATTACTCTAATAATTAATTAATCCTATGGAAATAAATCCGGCAATAATTACATTAATAGTTAATTAATTCTATGGAAACAATTTTTTGGGGGATGTTTGGGGGATTTTTTGGGGGGATTTTAAAAGGAAATTTTGTAGGATTTTTTTTTGGGGATTTTTTTTGGGATTTTTGGGGGATTTTAAGGGATTTTTTGGGATTTTTGGTTGGGGGATTTTTTTTGGGATTTTTTTTGGGGGATTTTGGGGGGTTTTTTTTGGGATTTTTGGGGATTTTTGGGGAGGATTTTGAAAGGAAATTTTTTAGGATTTTGGGGGATTTTTTGGGGATTTTATTCAGGATTTTTAAGGGATTTTGGGGCACTTTGGGGGGTTTTGAAAGGAATTTTTGGGGGATTTTTTTTTTTTTTTTTTGGGATTTTTGGGAAGGATTTTTAAGGAATTTTGGGGGAATTTTCCCCGGATTTTTGGGGGGATTTTAAAGGGAAATTTTTTAGGATTTTTGGGGATTTTTGGGGGATTTTTTGGGGGATTTTTGGGGGATTTTTGGGGGATTTTTGGGGGGATTTTGGGGGGATTTTTAAAGACATTTTTTTAGGATTTTGGGGGATTTTTTGGGATTTTTTGGAAGGATTTTTAAGGAATTTGGGGGAATTTTCCCCAGGATTTTTGGGGGGATTTTAAAAGGAAATTTTTTAGGATTTCTGGGGGGATTTTTAAGGAATTTTTGGGATTTTTGGGGGAATTTTTGGGATTTTTGGGGGGGGTTTGGGGGAATTTTTGGAGATTTTTTGGGGATTTTTTGAAGGATTTTTAAGGAATTTTGGGGCATTTTGGGGGGGATTTTAAAAGGAAATATTTTAGGATTTTGGGGGGATTTTTCCAGGATTTTTCAAGGATTTTTCAGGAATTTTGGGGGATTTTGGGGGCGTTTTTTGGAGATTTTTGGGGAATTTTTGGGGGATTTTTTTGGATTTTTTTGGGATTTTTTGAAGGATTTTTAAGGAATTTTGGGGGAATTTCCCCAGGATTTTTGGGGGGATTTTAAAGGGAAATTTTTTAGGATTTTTGGGGATTTTTGGGGGATTTTTTGGGGATTTTTAAAGAATATTTTTGGGATTTTGGGGGAATTTTTGGGGGATTTTTTCAGGATTTTTTCAAGGTTTTTTAAAGAATTTTGGGGCATTTTGCAAGGATTTTTTTAGGAGTTTTTTTAGGATTTTTGGGGGGGATTTTCCGAGATTTTGGGGGGATTTTTTCAAGGATTTTTAAGGAATTTTGGGGCATTTTGGGGGGATTTTTAAAGGAATTTTTTTAGGATTATTTGGGGATTTTTCCAGCATTTTTTAAAGGATTTGTAAAGAATTTGGGGGGATTTTTATAGGATATTTATGGGATTTTTGGGGATTTTTTTGGGGTTTTTTTTGGGGAATTTTGGGGATTTTTTGAGGGATTTTAAAGGAATTTTGGGGGAATTTCCCCAGGATTTTTGGGGGGATTTTAAAGGGAAATTTTTTAGGATTTTTGGGGATTTTTGGGGGATTTTGGGGGATTTTTAAAGGATATTTTTGGGATTTTGGGGGCATTTTTGGGGGATTTTTTCAGGATTTTTTCAAGGTTTTTTAAAGAATTTTGGGGCATTTTGCAAGGATTTTTTTAGGAGTTTTTTTAGGATTTTGGGGGAATTTTAAGGAATTTTGGGGGGATTTTTAAGGGAGTTTTTTAGGATTTTTTGGGAATTTTCCCAGGATTTTTTCAAGGATTTTTAAGGAATTTTGGGCCATTTTTAAAGGATATTTTTGGGATTTGGGGGGATTTTTTCGTTTTGTTTTTATTTTATTTTTCTGGGATTTTTTGGGGATGTTTCCCGGATTTTTCCAGGTTTTCCCCTGAATTTTTAGGGCATTTTTCCTGGATTTTTTGGGGCTATTTTTTTATTTTACCCTGATTTTGGGGGCATTCTGGGGGGATTTTTCCCGGATTTTTTTTTTAATTTTGGGGGGATTTTTCCTGGATTTTTAAGGGATTATTTTGGGGATTTTTTCCCGGTTTTTTCCTGATTTTGGGGGGATTTTACCTGGATTATTGGGGATTTTTTTTTTAATTATTCCCGGATTTTGGGGGGATTTTTTGCGGATTTTTCCCGGATTTTTTAGGGATTTTTCCCGTTTTTTCCTCAATTTTCGGGGTTTTTTCCCTGGATTGTTGGGAGGATTTTTTTTATTTTTCCGGGATTTTTGTGGGGATTTTTTAGGGATTTTTTCAAGATTTTTTCCGGATTTTTTAGGGATTATTTTGGGGATTTTTCCCGGATTTTTCCTGATTTTTGAGGGAATTTTTCCTGGATTGTTTGGGGGATTTTTTTTTTAATTTTCCCGGATTTTGTAGGGATTTTTGGGGGGATTTTTTGGGGATTTTTCCCGGTTTTTCCCTGAATTTTTGGGGGATTTTTCCTGGATTTTTGTGGGGATTTTGGTGGATTTTTGTGGGATTATTCCCGGATTTTTTAGGGATTCTTTTGGGGATTTTCCCCGGATTTTTCCCGGTTTTTTCCTGAATTTTGGGGGATTTTTCCGGGATTTTTTAGGGAGTTTTGGGGGATTTTTCCCAGGTTATTTCCTGAATTTTTGGGGGATTTTTTTGGGAATTTTTTGGGATTTTCCCCGGATTTTTGGGGATTTTTCCCTGAATTTTTGGGGGATTTTCCCCGGATTTTTTAGGGATTTTTGGGGGGATTTTTCCCAGGTTTTTTCCTGGATTTTTGGGGGGATTTTTTAAAAATTTTTCTCATATTTTTGGGGAATTTTCTCGGATTTTTTAGGGATTATTTGGGGGGGTTTTTTGGGATTTTTCCCCGGATTTTTCCCAGGTTTTTCCTGATTTTTGGGGGATTTTTCCCGGATTTTTTAGGGATTTTTGGGGGATTTTTTTGAGAATTTTTCCCAGATTTTTGGGGGATTTTGGGGGGGATTTTTCCTGGATTTTTGGGGGATTTTTTTTATTTTTCTCGGATTTTTAGGGAATTTTCCCGGATATTTTAGGGATTATTTTGAGGATTTTTCCTGGATTTTTCCCGGATTTTTCCCGGTTATTTTCCTGAATTTTTGGGGGATTTTTCCTGGATTTTTGAGGATTTTCCCCGGATTTTTTAGGGATTTTTGGGGGGGATTTTTTGGGCATTTTCCCCAGGGTTTTCCTGAATTTTTGGGCGATTTTTCCCGGATTTTTGGGGATTTTTCCCCCTTTTTTTTTGCGGCTTTAACCCCTTCCGTGCCATTCCCATTTTTCCCGGGAAAACCCCCAAAACAAACCCGCGGGAATTTGAGAATTTCCCGGGTTTTTTTTGGAGAATTTTTCCCTCCAACTCCAGCAAAACTTTTCCCTTCAAAAAAAATAAAAAAATAAAAAAAATAAAAATTAAAAATTCCATTTTTGCCGCGAGAAGCGGGCAAAGAGAGGGGGGGTGGGAAGGCCGGTTTTGGCGGGAAAATATCGCAATTTTTGGCGCGAAAAACCCGCGGGAATTTCTTACCTGCGGGACGGAGAAAGGACGGAGGCGCGGGGAGAGCGGCGGGGAGAGGGGGCGGGGCTTAGACACAGGGGCGGGGCTTGGGGAAGGGGCGGGGCTTTGGGAAGGGGCGGGGCTTGGGGGATAAGTGGGGCGAGGGAGGGGAAAGCGGGGGAGGGAGAAGGGGCGGGGCTTAGACAGAGGGGAGGGGCTTGGGAATGGGCGGGGCTTGGGGGATAATGGGCCGGGGAAGCGGGGAGAGACAAGGGGCGGGGCTTAGAGAGAGGGGGCGGGGCTTGGAGAATGGAGGAAGGGAGGGAAAGCGGGGAGGGGTAAGGGGCGGGGCTTAGAGAGAGGGGGCGGGGTTTGAGGAGGGCGGGGCTTGGGGAATAAGTGGGGCGAGAGAGGGGAAAGCGGTGGGGGAGAAAGGGCGGGGCTTAGAGAGAGGGCGGGGCTTGGGAAATGGGCGGGGCTTGGGGGATAATGGGCCGGCGGAAGCGGGTAGGGAGAAGGGGCGGGGCTTGGGGAAGGGGCGGGGCTTGGGGGATAATGGGGCCAGGGGGGAGGCGGGTAGGGAGAAGGGGCGGGGCTCAGAGAGAGGGGGCGGGGCTTGGGGAATACGTGGGGCGAGGGAGGGGAAGCGGGTAGGGAGAAGGGGCGGGGCTTAGGAAGAGGGGCGGGGCTTGGGAATGGGCGGGGCTTGGGCGATAAGTGGGGCGAGGGAGGGGAAAGGGGGAGGGAGAAGGGGCGGGGCTTGGGGAATGGGCGGGGCTTAGCGAGAGAGCGGGGCTTGGGGAATAATTGGGGCCGGGGGGAAAGTGCGGAAGGAGAAGGGGCGGGGCTTAGAGAGAGGGGCGGGGCTTAGCGAGATAGCGGGGCTTGAGGGAAGGGCGGGGCTTGGGGAAGGGGCGGGGCTTGGGGAATAAGTGGGGCCAGGGAGGGGAAAGCGGGGAGGGAGAAGGGGCGGAGCTTAGACAGAGGGGAGGGGCTTGGGAATGGGCGGGGCTTGGGGAATAAGTGGGGCGAGGGGGGAAGCGCGCTGGGAGAAGGGGCGGGGCTTAGAGAGGGGGGCGGGGCTTAGCGGGAGGGGCGGGGCTTGGGGCTTTGGGGATTTTTCAGCTATTTGGGATTTTTGGGGTTTTGGGGATTTGGGGGTTTTGGGATTTGGGAGTTCGGATTTTGGGGGTTTGGAGTTTGGGATTGGGAATTTTTGGGTTTTGGGGATTTGGGGATTTTGTGGCCATTTGGGATTATGTGATTTGGGATTCTTGGGAGATTTGGGGTTTGGGATTTTTGGGATTTTTCGGATATTTGGGATTTTGGGGGTTTTTGGGATTTGGGGAGTTTGGGATTTGGGGTTTGGGGTTTTGGGGATCTGGGATTTTTGGGGTTTGGGGATTTGGGGAGTTTGGGATTTGGGATTCTTGGGAGATTTGGGGTTTGGGATTTTGGGGATTTTTCGGGCATTTGGGATTTTTGGGGCTTTGGGGTTTTGGGGATTTTGGGATTTGGGATCCCTGGGAATTTTGGGGATTTGGGGATTTGGGTTTTTGATTTTTGGGGTTTTTGGGATTTGGGAATTCGGGGTTTTGGGGATTTGGAGGGTTTGGAGTTTGGGATTTGGAATTTCGGGTTTGGGATTTGGGGTTTTGGGGATCTGGGATTTTGGGGATTTTTGGATATTTGGGATTTTTGGGGTTTTCGGGATTTGGGGAGTTTGGGATTTGGGAATTCGGATTTTTGGGGTTTGGGGGTTTTGGGGTTTGGGATTTGGGATTTTTGGGGTTTGGGGTTTGGGGTTTTGGGAGATTGGGGATTTTTCAGATATTTGGATTTCTGGGGTTTTGGGGAATTTGGGGGTTTTGGGATTTGGGAGTTCGGATTTTGGGGGTTTGGGGGTTTGGAGTTTGGGATTTGGGATTTTTGGGGTTTGGGGATTTTGCGTTTTGGGGATTTGGGGTTTGGGGGTTTGGAGTTTGGGATTTGGGATTTTTGGGATTTGGGGGTTTGGGGATTTTTCAGATATTTGGGATTTTTGGGGTTTTCAGGATTTGGGGGTTTTGGGATTTGGAATTTTTGGGGTTTGGGGTTTGGGGATCTGGGATTTTGGGATTTTTTTGATATTTGGGATTTTTGAGGTTTTCGGGCTTTGGGGATTTTGGGATTTGGGAGTTCAGATTTTGGGGTTTGGAGTTTGGGATTTGGGATTTTTGGGTTTTGGGGATTTTGGGGATTTTGGCGGTTTAGGGAATTTTTTGGACATTTGGGATTTTGGGGTTTTTGGGATTCTTGGCCATTTGGGATTTGGGATTCCTGGGATTTTTGGGATTTGGATTTGGGGATTTTGGGATTTGGGGTTTTGGGGATCTGGGATTTTGGAGATTTGGGGGATTTGGGGGATTTGGGATCTGGGGTTTGAGGATTTGGGGATCTTTGGGATTGTTGGGATTCTGGGGATTTGGGATTCGGGAATTTGGGTTTTTTGTGTGGGAATTTGGGGTTTTTGGGATTTTTGAGATTTTTGGGGGTTTGGAATTGGGATTCAGGGTTTTGGGGATTTTGGGATCTTTGGGATTTTCAAGATTTGGGGTTTGGGAGATTTTTGAGGTTTTTGGGATTTTGGAGGTTTTCAGGATTTGGGGATTTCGGGATTTGTGATTCAGGGTTTGGGATTTTGGGGATTTTGGGGATTTTGGGATTTTGGGGCTTTGGGGGATTTCAGAATTTTGGGGTTTGGGGTTATTGGGATTCAGCGTTTCGGGGGATTTGAGAATTGGGGATTTTTCCAGTTTTGGGCGGTTTGGGGATTTAGGATTTGGGAATTCAGGATTTTGGAATTTGGGGTTGGGGTTATTTGGGATTTTTTGGGGGGATTTGGGATTTGGTTTGGGGGAGGGAAAAGGGATTGGGAATTGTGGATGAGGGTGAGGGCGGAGAGGAAATTTGGGAATGAGGGGGAGGAGAAATCAGGAATTTTTGGATTTATTGGGATTTTTTGGGGGGGAAAATGGGAATTTTGGGGGAATTCTTTGGGGAATTCCTCAGAAATCCTTTGGGATGATTTGGGGAATTTTTGGGAAATTTTTGGGGGAATTTTTTGGCATATTTGGGAATTTTTGGGGAATTCTTTGGGGAATGCCTCAGAAATCCTTTGGGATGATTTGGGGAATTTGGGGGAAATTTTGGGGGAATTTTTGGGGAATATTTGGGAATTTTTGAAAATTCCTTGGGGAATTCTTTGGGAATATTTGAGAATATTTGGGAATTCTTTGGAATTTTGGGGGGATTTTTTTGGGGAATTTTTGGGGAATATTTGGGAATATTTGGGAATTCCTTGGGGAATTGTTTGGGAATTCTTTGGGGATTTATTGGGGGAATTGTTTGGGAATTCTTTGGGGATTATTGGGAATTCTTTGGGGATTATTTGAGAATATTTGGGAATTCTTTGGGGATTTCTTGGGAATTCTTGGAGATGATTTTGAAATTATTTGGGGATTCTTTGGGGAATATTTGTGAATTTTTGGGAATTTTTGAAAATTCCTTGGGGAATTCTTTGGGAATTCTTTGGGGAATTCTTTGGGAATTCCGTGGGAATTCTTGGAGATTACTTTGAAATTATTTGGGGAATTCTTTGGGGAATATTTGGGAATTCTTTGGGGATTGTTTGAGAATATTTGGGAATTTTGGGGAATTCTTTGGGGAATTCATTGGGAATTTTTGAAAATTCCTTGGGGAATCCTTGGGGAATTCTTTGGGAAAATATTTGGGAATTATTGGAAATTCTTTGGGGATTATTTGGGGAATTCTTTGGGGAATTATTGGGGAATTCTTTGGGAATTCTGTGGGAATTCTTGGGGAATGTTTGGGGAATTCTTTGGGAATTTTTGGGAACTTTTGGGAATTATTCGGGGAATTCTTGGGGAAATATTTGGGAATTCTTTGGGGAGTTTTTGGGAAACCCGTGGGGATTATTTGGGAATTTTTGGGGGATTTTTTTTGGGAATTCTTTGGGGAATTTTTCGGGAAACATCGGGAATTCTTTGGGAATTCCTCAGGAATGATTTGGGAACATTTTCAGGGAATGATTTGGGAATGACTTGAGACTACTTGGGAATTGTGGGGGGGAATTCTTGGGGATTCTTTGGGAATTCTGTGGGGAACATTTGGGAATTTTGGGGGAATTCTTTGGGAATATTTGGGATTTTTGGGGAATTTTTTGAAAATTCCTTGGGGAATTCTTTGGGAAATTATGTGGGAATTATTGGGAATTCTTTGGGGATTATTTGAGAATATTTGGGAATTTTGGGGAATTCTTTGGGGATTTCTTTGGGGATTCTGTGGGAATTCTTGGAGATGACTTTGAAATTCTTTGGGGAATATTTTTGGGAATTTTTGAAAATTCCTTCGGGAATTCTTGGGGAATTCCTTGGGGAATATTTGGGGAATCTTTGGGATTTTTGGGGAAATTTTTTGGGGATTTCTCTGGCTATTCCATGGGAATTCTTGGAGATGATTTTGAAATTATTTGGGGAATTCTTGGGGAATATTTGGGAATTCTTTCGGGAATTCTTTGGGGAATTCTTTGGGGAATATTTGGGAATATTTGGGGAATTTTTGAAAATTCCTTGGGGAATCCTTGGGGAATTCTTTGGGAATTTTTGAAAATTCCTTGAGGAATTCTTTGGGAATTCTTTGGGGAATTCTTTGGGAATTATTGGGAATTGTTTGGGGATTATTTGGGGAATTCTTTGGGGAATTATTGGGAAATTTTGGGGGAATTATTCGGGGAATTCTTGGGGAAATATTTGGGAATTCTTTGGGGAGTATTTGGGAATTTTTGGGGAATTCTTTGGGCTCAGGGGAGGGGCTTCCCAAGGATTCCAAGGAGAAGAAAATTGCTTTAAACACTTGGAATTTTATTTGTTCCACGTTGGAAGCTGATTAAGGAAACGCATTCATGATTAGTTATTGATTATCAAATCTGGATTATTAATTGTTGATTATGAAGCAAAAAAGCGATCGATTCTAATGCATTAATTATTAGTAATTATGAGTTCATCATGAATTTCCAAAAATTCCCACCAAAACCAAAAAAAAAAAAACCCTGGAATTCTCCCGGGAAATTTTTCCCACCAGGCCCATCCCAGATTTCCATTCCAAAAAATTCCCGCTCCAAGCTTGGAATGGGAGGGAAAAAATTCCCAGGAAAAAATTCCCGGGAAAAAATTCCTGCAAATTTTAGGGAAAATTCCTGCTCCAAGTTTGGAATTCCTGGAAAAAATTCCTGAAAAAAATTGGCAGGAAAATTTGGAATTCCTGGGAAAATTCCTGGAAAAAATTCTGACACAAAGTTTGGAATTCCCGCGAAAAATTTCCCACAAAATCCTGGAAAAATTCCGGCTCAAAGTTTGGAATTCCCAGGAAAAATTTCCCGCAAATTCCTGGAACAATTTTGTGCTCAAAGCTCAGAATTCCCAGGAAAAATTCCCACTCCAGGCTTGGAATTCCTGGGAGAATTCCCAGAAAATAATCCGGCTCAAAATTTGAAATTCACGGAAAAATTCCTGCAAATTCCAGGAAAAAATTCCGGCTCAAAGTTTGGCATTCCTGGGGAAAAAAAAAATTGTCAGGAAAAATTGGAATTTCTGGAAAAAATTCATGAAAAAAAATTGGCAGAAAAATTTGGAATTCCTGGGAAAATTCCTGGGAAAAATTCCGACACCAAATTTGGAATTCCTTGGAAAAATTCCCACACCAGGCTTGGAATTCCTGGGGAAAAAAAATTGGCAAGAAAACTTGGAATTCCTGGGAAAAATTCCCACAAACTCCAGGGAAAAATTCCCACCCAAAACTTGGAATTGCTGGGAAAAAAATGTTGGGAAAACTTGGAATTCCTGGTAAAAATTCTGACACAAAGTTTGGAATTCCCAGGAAAAATTTCCCACAAATTCCAGGAACAATTTTGTGCTCAAAGTTTGGAATTCCTGGGAGAATTCCCAGAAAAAAATCCGGCTCAAAACTTGGAATTCACGGAAAAATTCCTGCAAATTCCAGGAAAAATTCCGACTCAAAGTTTGGAATTCCCAGAAAAAATTCTCAAAAACTCCAGGAAAAATTCCGACTCAAAATTTGGAATTCCACAAAAAAAATTCATGAAAAAATTGGCAGGAAAACTTGGAATTCCTGGGAAAAATCCCAGAAAAATTTCCCGGGAAAAAATTCCGGCTCAAAGTTTGGAATTCCCAGGAAAAATTCCCACTCCAGGCTTGGAATTCCTGGGGAAATTCCAGGAAAACTTCCGGCTCAAAGTTTGGAATTCCGGGGCGGCTCCGGGAGCTGCTGCAGCCACTGCAGGAGGATCCGGTTCAGCTCCAGCGGCCTGGGGGAAAACGGAGAGAGAATTCCTGGGAATTCCGGGAAATTCCGGGAATTCCGGGTTTAGGAATTCCCGGGGATTTGGGGAATTTTGGGTTTAAGAATTCCCGGGATTTCGGGAATTTTGTGTTTATGAATTCCCGGGATTTCGGGAATTCCAGGTTTAAGAATTCTCAGGATTTCGGGAATTCCAGGTTTAAGAATTCCCGGGAATTTGGGAATTCCGGGTTTAGGAATTCCTGGGATTTCGGGAATTCCAGGTTTAAGAATTCCCGGGAATTTGGGAATTCCGGGTTTAGGAATTCCCGGGGATTTGGGGAATTTTGGGGTTAAGAATTCCCGGGAATTTGGGGAATTTTGGGAATGGGGGAGAAGGAATTCCCAGGAATGGGGGGATGTGGAATTCCTGGGAATATTTGGGATTGGGGGATTCCAGGATTTGGGAATATTTGGGAATTCCAGGATTTGGGAATTCTGGGATTTGGCAATTCCAGGATTGGTGAAATGTTGGGATTCAGGAATGTTGGGGAATTCCAGGCTTCGAGAATTTTGGGAATTCCAAGATTGGGCAATTTTGGGAATGATGGCATTGGGGAATTCCAGGATTTGGGAATCCTGGGATCTTGGAATTTGGGAATTCCGGGATTTGGGAATTTTGGGAATTGCGGGATTGGGGATTTTGGGGTTTATGAATTCTGGGATCTGAGAATTTTGGGAATTCTGAGATTTGGGGAATTTGGGGAATTCCAGGATTTGGGAATTTTGAAAATGATGGCATTGGGGAATTCCGGGATTTGGGGAATTTGGGGAATACTGCGATCGGGGAATTCCAGGCTTGGTAAATTTTGGGAATTCCGGGATTTGGGAGTTTTGGGATTTGGGGTTTCAGGTTTACGAATTCCCAGGATTTGGGGAATTTCGGGAATGACAGAGAACGGATTCCCGGGAATTTTGGGATTTTGGAATTCCCAGGAATGGGGGATGTGGAATTCCTGGGAATATTTGGGATTTGGGATTTGGGATTGGGGGATTCCAGGATTTGGGAATATTTGGGAATTCCGGGTTTTGAGAATTCTGGAATTAGGGAATTTTGGGATTTGGGGATTTGGGGAATTCCGGGATTTGGGGATTTCGGGTTTATGAATTCCCAGGATTTTGGGAATTGCGGGAATGCAGAAGAAGGAATTCCCGGGAATTTTTGTGATTTGGAATTCCTGGCAATATTTGGTTTTGGGGAATTCCGGGATTGGGGAATTTTGGGAATTCCGGGATTTGGGAATTTTGGGAATCCTGGGATTGGGGGATTTTGGGATTGGGGGATTTGGGGAATCTTGGGATCGGGGAATTCCAGGATTTGGGAATTCCAGGACTGTTGAAACTTTGGGATTCAGGAATTTTGGGAATCCCAGGATTTGGAAATTTGGGGAATTCCGGGATTGGGGAAACTTTGAGCTGCGGAATTCTGGGATTTGAGAATGTTGGGTTTAGGAATTTTGGGGATTTGGGGAATTTGGGGATTCAGGAATTTTGGGGAATTCTGGGATTTGGGGATTTGGGGTTTGTGAATTCTGGGATTTGGGGAAATTTTGGGAATCCTGGGATCGGGGAATTCCTGGATTGGGGAATTTTGGGAATTCTGGGCCCGTGGCCCCGCCCACCTTTCCAGCTGTGTCCAGTGGCCGCAGTCCTGGATGTGCCCCCGCTGCAGCCGCGGGATCTGGGAAGGGAACATTCCGGAACATTCCGGAACATTCCGGAACATTCCCGCCATTCCCACCCCTCCCCTGGCAATGGAAATCCCCACATTCTTCCCAGATTTTTCCCCAAATTTTTCCCCAAAATCTTCACATTTTTCCCAGGTTTTTCCCCAATTCCCAGATTAATTCCCAGATTTTTTTTTCCCAGATTTTTTCCTGTATTTTTCCGCAATTCATGGATTTTTTTCTGGATTTTTCCCACATTTTTTCCAAATTTCCACGGATTTCTTTCCCCAGGTTTTTCCTGGATTTTTCCCATACTTTTCCCCAATTCCCAGATTAAATCCCAGATTTCCCCCCCCAAAAAAAATTCCGTGATTTTTCCCACATCTCCACCAGATTTTCCCAGATTTTTCCCATTTTTCCCCCAGAATTCCCCCACATTTTCCCAGGTTTTTCCCACTTTCCCCCAGATTTTTCCCTGTTTTTTCTCACATTTTCCCAAATTCCTGGATTTTTCCCAGATTTTTCCTAAATTCCCTCCGGATTTTTCCCAGATTTTCCCCCAGAATTCCCAGATTTTCCCCAGATTTCTCCTGGATTTTTCCCTAATTCCCAGATTTTTTCCTGGATTTTCCCGAATTATTTTCCAAATTTCCAGGGACTTTTTCCCAGATTTTCCTGGATTTTCCCCAGATTTTCCCCAGATTTTCCCCCCAATTTTTTTCCCCAGAATTTCCAGAGATTTTTCTTGGATTTTTCCCGACTTCCAGGATTTTTCAGATTTTTCCCAGATTTTTCCCATCCTTTTCCCTAATTCCCAGATTAATTTTTTCCCAGATTTTTTCCCCACATTTTTTTCTGGGATTTTCCCCAGTTTCCCCCCAGATTTTTCCCTGGTTTTTTCCCACATTTTCCCGAATTCCTGGATTTTTCCTACATTTCCACGGATTTTTCCTAAATTCCCTCGAATTTTTCCCAGATTTTCCCCCGGAATTCTCCCTGATTTCCCCAGGTTTTTCCCAAATTCACCAAATTTCCCCAGAATTCCCAGATTTTTCCCAGATTTTTCTTTCATTCCAGATTTTCCCCAGATTTTTCCCGATTTTTCCCAGATTTTTCCCCCACATTTTTCCTGGATTTTCTCCACATTTTCCCTGGAATTTTTTCCCAGATTTTTTCCACAATTTCCTGGACTTTTCCCAGGTTTTTCCAAGATTTTCCCCAGAATTTTCCCTGATTTTCCCCAGTTTTTCATAAATTGCCAATTTTTTTCCCCAGTTTTTTTCCCCAGATTTCTCCAGGCTTTTCCCCTGATATTTTTCCCCAGATTTTTCCGATTTTTTTCCAGAATTTCCCCGATTCTTTCCCAGATTTTTTCCCAGATTTTTCTTGGATTTCTCCCGGATTTTTGCCCAGATTTTTCCCCAGAATTTTTCCAGAATTTTCCCCGGATTTTTCCCGAATTTCCCCCGGATTTTTGACCAGATTTCCCCTGGATTTTTCCCGCATCTCTCCCAGATTTTTCCCCAGATTTCCCCACATTTTTCTTGGGTTTTCCCAGGATTTTTCCGGAATTCTTTCGGGATTTTCCCAGATTTCTCCCAGATTTCCCCTGGGGTTTTTTCCCCTGGATTTTTTGCCAGCATTTTCCCGATTTCCCCCAGAATTTTCCCAGATTTGTTCCCAAGTTTTCCCCCAGAATTTTCCTGGCTTTTTACCAGATTCCCCCCCGATTTTTTTTTTCCTGGTTTTTTTCGGATTTTTCCAGGATTTTTCCCAGATTCCCCACAGCTTTTCCCCACATTTTTGCCAGGATTTTCCGTGACTTTTCCTGGATTTTTCCCAGATTTTTTTCCAGATTTTCCTGGATTTTTCCCGGTATTTTTAAAGGATTTTTCCCCAGATTTTTCCTGGATTTCCTGCAGAATTTTCCCAGATTTCTCCCAGGATTTTTCCTCGATTTTCCCCAGATTTTTCCCAATTGTTTCCCGTATTTTTCCCATTTTTTCCCATTTTTTCTCCTAGATTTCCCCTGATTTTTCCCAGATTTCCCCCCAATTTTTCCCTTTTTTTCCCCATTTTTTTCCCCAATTTTTTTCCTTTTTCCCCCCTTTTTCCCCATTTTTTTCTCAGATGTCCCCCAGGTTTTTCCCAGATTTTCCCCAGATTTTCCCAGTATTTTTCCCAGATTTCCCCTGATTTCCCCCCCATTTTTCCCTTTTTTTCCCCATTTTTTTCCAATTTCCCCCCTTTTTTCCCCTTTTCCCCATTTTTCCCAGATTCTCCCCCATTTTTCCCTTTTTTCCTCCAATTTTTCCCCTTTTTTGCCAATTTTTTCCCCCTTTTTATTCCCAGATTTCCCCCAGGTTTTTCCTCTATTTTTCCCAATTTTTCCACTTCTTTTCCTGATTTTCCCCCTTTTTTCCCCAGATTTCCCCTGATTTTCCCTGATTTTCACCCATTTTTCCCTTTTTTCCCAATTTTTTCCCTTTTTTCCCCATTTTCCCCCCAGATTTCCCCTGATTTTTCCCAGATTTTCCCCCAATTTTCCCCCATTTTTTCCCAATTTTTTTCTCTTTTTTTCCCTCCTTTTTTCCCAGATTTCCCCCAGATTTCTCCAGCATTTTTCCCGATTTTCCCACATTTTTCCCCACATTTTTCCTGGATTTTCCCTGGGTTTTTCCCAGATTTTCCCTGAATTTCTCCCAAACCTTTCCTGGATTTGTTCCCCAGATTTTCTCCGGAATTTCTCCAGATTTTTTTCCAGATTTTCCTCGAGTCTTTCCCAATTTTCCCCATTTTTTCCCCATATTTTCCCACATTTTTCTCCTTTTTTCCCCCAATTTTTTCCAATTTTTTCCCCCATATTTTTTCCCAATTTTTCCCGTGTTTTCCTCATATTATTCCCATATTTTTCCTGCATTTTCCCCATATTTTTCCAAATCTTTTCCTATTTTTTCACCAGATTTCCCCTGATTTTTCCCAGATTTCCCCCCAATTTTTCCCTTTTTTTTCCTCTCATTTTCCCCCATTTTTTCCCAGTTTTCCCCCAGATTTTTCCCTGCTTTTTCCCACATTTTCCCGAATTCCTGGATTTTTCCTAAATTCCCTCGAATTTTTCCCAGATTTTCCCCCGGAATTCTCCCTGATTTCCCCAGGTTTTTCCCAAATTCACCAAATTTCCCCAGAATTCCCAGATTTTCCCCAGATTTTTCTTTCATTCCAGATTTCCCCCAGATTTTTCCCGATTCTTCCCCCACATTTTTCCTGGATTTTCTCCACATTTTCCCTGGAATTTTTTCCCAGATTTTTTCCGGAATTTCCTGGACTTTTCCCAGGTTTTTCCAAGATTTTCCCCAGAATTTTCCCTGATTTTCCCCAAGTTTTTCATAAATTGCCAATTTTTTTTCCCAGATTTTTTCCCCGGATTTTTCCAGGCTTTTCCCCTGATATTTTTCCCCAGATTTTTCCCGATTTTTTTCCAGAATTTCCCCGATTCTTTCCCAGATTTTTTCCCAGATTTTTCTTGGATTTCTCCCGGATTTTTGCCCAGATGTTTCCCCAGAATTTTTCCAGAATTTTCCCCGGATTTTTCCCGAATTTCCCCCGGATTTTTGACCAGATTTCCCCTGGATTTTTCCCGCATCTCTCCCAGATTTTTCCCCAGATTTCCCACATTTTTCTTGGGTTTTCCCAGGATTTTTCGGAATTCTTTCGGGATTTTCCCAGATTTCTCCCAGATTTCCCCTGGGGTTTTTTCCCCTGGATTTTTTGCCAGCATTTTCCCGATTTCCCCCAGAATTTTCCCAGATTTGTTCCCAAGTTTTCCCCCAGAATTTTCCTGGCTTTTTCCCAGATTCCCCCCCGATATTTTTTTTCCTGGGTTTTTTTTCCGGATTTTTCCAGGATTTTTCCCAGATTCCCCACAGCTTTTCCCCACATTTTTGCCAGGATTTTTCCGTGACTTTTCCTGGATTTTTCCCAGATTTTTTTCCAGATTTTCCTGGATTTTTCCCGGTATTTTTAAAGGATTTTTCCCCAGATTTTTCCTGGATTTCCTGCAGAATTTTCCCAGATTTCTCCCAGGATTTTTCCTGGATTTTCCCCAGATTTTTCCCAAGATTTTTCCCTGTATTTTTCCCAATTGTTTCCCGTATTTTTCCCATTTTTCCCCCTTTTTTTCTCCTGGATTTCCCCTGATTTTTCCCAGATTCCCCCCAATTTTTCCCTTTTTCCCCCATTTTTTTCCCCAATTTTTTTCCTTTTCCCCCTTTTTTCCCCATTTTTTTCTCAGATGTCCCCCAGGTTTTTCCCAGATTTTCCCCAGATTTTCCCAGTATTTTTCCCCAGATTTCCCCTGATTTCCCCCCAATTTTTCCCTTTTCTTCCCCATTTTTTTCCAATTTCCCCCCTTTTTTCCCCTTTTTCCCCATTTTCCCCAGATTTCCCCCAGATTTCTCCAGCATTTTTCCCGATTTTTCCCACATTTTTCCTGGATTTTCCCTGGGTTTTTCCCAGATTTTCCCTGAATTTCTCCCAAACCTTTCCTGGAATTTTTCCCCAGATTTTCTCCAGAATTTCTCCAGATTTTTTTTCCAGATTTTCCTCGAGTCTTTCCCAATTTTCCCCATTTTTTCCCCATATTTTCCCATATTTTTCTCCTTTTTTCCCCCAATTTTTTCCAATTTTTTCCCCCATATTTTTTCCCATTTTTTCCCGTGTTTTCCTCATATTTTTCCCATATTTTTCCTGCATTTTCCCCATATTTTTCCAAATCTTTTCCTATTTTTTCACCAGATTTCCCCTGATTTTTCCCAGATTTCCCCCCAATTTTTCCCTTTTTCCCCCCAATTTTTCCCCAATTTTTTTCCTTTTCCCCCTTTTTTCCCCATTTTTTTCTCAGATGTCCCCCAGGTTTTTCCCATATTTTCCCCAGATTTTCCCAGTATTTTTCCCAGATTTCCCCTGATTCCCCCCCAATTTTTCCCTTTATTTCCCCATTTTTTCCAATTTTCCCCCTTTTTCCCCATTTTCCCCAGATTTCCCCCAGGTTTTTCCTGTATTTTCCCCCTTTTTTCCCCATTTTCCCCCAGCTTTCCCCTGATTTTTCCCAGATTTTCCCCCAATTTTTCCCTTTTTTTTTCAAAACTTCTTCCCTTTTTTTTTCCCTTTTTTTCCCCATTTTTTTCCCATATTTTCCCCAGATTTTTCCCCCAGGTTTTTCCCGTGTTTTCCTCGTATTTTTTCCCACATTTTTCCCGTATTTTCCCAGTGTTTTTCCCACTCTGTTCCCCACATTTTCCCCATATTTTCCCAATATTTTCCCTGTATTTTTCCCGCTATTTTCCCCGATTTTTCCCCTAATTTTTCCCTTTTTTTCCAAAATTTTTTTCCTTTTTTTCCCATATTTTTCCCCATATTTTTCCCACATTTTCCCACTATTTTCCCCATATTTTTCCCACATTTTCCCCCATATTTTCCCCACATTTTCCCCATTTTTTCCCAATATTTTCCCCGTATTTTTCCTGCTATTTTCCCTGATTTTCCCCTAATTTTTCCCTTTTTTTTCAGAATTTTTTCCCCATTTTTTCCCCATATTTTCCCCATATTTTCCCCACATTTTCCCCATATTTTCCCAATATTTTCCCAATATTTTCCCCATATTTTCCCGCTATTTTCCCCGATTTTTCCCCTAATTTTTCCCTTTTTTTTCAAAATTTTTTCCCCATTTTTTCCCCATATTTTCCCCATATTTTTCCCACATTTTCCCACTCTGTTCCCCACATTTTCCCCATATTTTCCCAATATTTTCCCCGTATTTTTCCCGCTATTTTCCCTGATTTTTCCCCTAATTTTTCCCTTTTTTTCCAAAATTTTTTCCCCTTTTTTCCCCGTATTTTCCCCGTATTTTTCCCACTCTGTTCCCCATATTTTTCCCCATATTTTCCCCATTTTTCCCCATATTTTTCCCCGTTTTTCCCTCACCCATGCCTCCATGCCCTTGCTCAGGCCGGGTTTCAGCACCGGATCCTTCCCGGCCGTCACCATCAGCGCCGGGATCGGGATCTGCCCCGCCAGCCACAGGGGGAAAGTGCGGGATTTGGGGGGTCCCGGGGGGATTTGGGGGATCCAGAGGGGATTTGGGGGGATCCAGAGGGGGGAAATGGCATTTGGGGGATCCCAGATGGCATTTGGAGGATCCCGAGGGGATTTGGGGGGTCCCGGGGGGATTTGGGGGGTCCAGAGGGATTTGGGGGATCCAGAGAGGGGAAATGGGATTTGGGGGATCCAGGAGGGATTTGGGGGATCCCGAGGGGATTTGGGGGGTCCCAGATGGGTTTTGGGGGGTCCCAGGGGGATTGGGGGGATCCTGAGGGGATTTGGGGGGATCCCAGATGGGATTTGGGGGGTCCCAGATTAGATTTGGGGGATCCGGGGGCATTTGGGGATCCCAGAGGGGATTTGGGGGTCCCGAGGGGGAAAATGGGATCTGGGGGGGTCCCAGACAGGATCTGGGGGGTCCAGAGGGGAGAAATGGGATTTGGGGGATCCAGGATGGGATTTCGGGGGATCCCAGATGGGATTTGGGTGATCCTGAGAGGATTTGGGGGATTCCGAGGGAATTTGGGGGATCCCGAGGGAATTTGGGGGGTCCCAGAGGGGATTTGGGGGGTCCCGGGGGGATTTGGGGGATCCCGAAGGGATTTGGGGGGTCCACGATGGGATTTGGGGGATCCCGGGGGGATTTGGGGGATCCTGGGGGATTTGGGGGGTCCCAGAGGGGATTTGGGGGGTCCCGGGGATTTGGGGGATCCCAGAGGGGATTTGGGGGATCCAGGAGGGATTTGGGGGATCCAGGAGGGATTTGGGGGGTCCAGATGGGATTTGGGGGGTCCCGGGGGGTTTGGGGGGATCCAGGAGGGATTTGGGGGATCCAGGAGGGATTGGGGGGTCCGGGGGATTTGGGGGGATCCAGAGGGATTTGGGGGTCCCGGGGGATTTGGGGGATCCAGGGGGGATTTGGGGGCTCCCAGAGGGGATTTGGGGGGTCCCGGGGATTTGGGGGGATCCAGGGGAAATGGGACGGGGGGGTCCCAGATGGGTTTTGGGGGGTCCAGGGGGGATTTGGGGGATCCCGAGGGGATTTGGGGGATCCCAGATGGGATTGGGGGGATCCCGAAGGGATTTGGGGGGTCCCAGATGGGATTTGGGGGGTCCCAGGAGGGATTTGGGGGATCCTGAGAGGACTTGGGGGATCCCGAGGGGATTTGGGGGGTCCCGGGGGGAATTGGGGGGTCCTGAGGGGATCCAGAGGGGATCTGGGGGATCCTGAGGGGATTTGGGGGATCCCAGACAGGATTTGGGGGATCCAGAGGGGGGAAATGGGATTTGGGGGATCCTGAAGGGATTTGGGGAGATCCCAAGGGGAAAAATGGGATCTGGGGGGGTCCCAGACAGGATCTGGGGGATCCAGAGGGGGTTGGGGGATCCTGAGGGGGCAAAATGGGATTTGGGGGATCCAGTGGGGCTGAATAGAATTTTGGGGATCCAGAGGGAATTTGGGGGATCCCAGATGGGATCTGGGGGATCCTGAGGGGGAAAATATGGGATTTGGGGGAGTCAGGGGGGATTTGGGGGATCTGGAGGGAATCTGGGGGATCCTGAGGGGATCCAGAGGGATTTGGGGGATCCCGAGGGGCCCCAGGTTGGGATCAGGATGGGGATCAGGATGGGGATTGGGATGGGGATTGGGATTAGGATCGGGATCAGGATCAGGATCGGGAATGGGCTCAGGTTTGGGATGGGGATCAGGGTTGGGATCAGGCTCAGGAATTGGGATCAGGCAGGGATTGGGATCAGGATCGGGACGGGGGTCAGGATCAAGATTGGGGTTGGGATCGGGATCAGGATCAGGACTGGGATCGGGGCGGGGATCAAGATCGGGGATTGGTTTGGGGATCGGGATCAGGATCAGAATTGGGGTCGGGGTCAGAATCAGGATTGGGATCGGGGTTGGGGTTGGGATCAGTTTGGGGATGGGGATGGGATTGGAGATCGGTTTGGGACAGGGATCGGGATCGGTGTGGGATCAAGATTCTGATGGATTTGGGGGCGAGGATTGGTTTGGGACCGGGATTGGGATTGGGATTGGGATTGGGATCGGTTTGGGGATCGGGATTGAGATCAGGGTGGGGATTGGGATCAGTTTGGGGACGGGGATGGGTTTGGGATCAGGTTCAGAGATCGGTTTGGGACAGGGATCGGGATCAGTGTGGGATCAAGATTCCGATGGATTTGGGGATGAGGATCGGTTTGGGATTGGGATTGGAATTGGGATCGGGACTGGGATTGGGATTGGGGTTGTTTTGGTCGGGCTGGGGTTGGGATCAATGCACGGGAGGAGGTTAGACGTTTGGGGATGGGGATGGGTTCGGGTTCAGAGATCGGTTTGGGACTGGGATCGGGATCGGTGTGGGATCAAGATTCTGATGGATTTGGGGATGAGGATCGGTTTGGGATTGGGATTGGAATTGGGATCAGGATTGGGATTGGGATTGGTTTGGGGATCGGGATCGGTTTGGGGATGGGTTTGGGATCGGGCTCAGGACTCGGTTTGGGATTGGGTCCAGGATCAGGGTCAGGGATCGCTTTGGGATCGGGATCAGGATCAGGGATTGGTCTGGGATCGGGATCAGGATCAGGGATTGGTTTGGGATCGGGATCAGGATCAGGGGTTGGTTTGGGATCAGGGTCAGGGATCGCTTTGGGATCGGGATCAGGATCAGGGGTTGGTTTGGGATCAGGGTCGGGATCAGGATGGAGACCGGGATTGTGATCGGGGTTAGAATCGGGATTGGGATCAGGATGGGGATGAGTTTGGGATGGGTTTGGGATCAGGTCCAGGGATCGGTTTGGGATGGGGATGGGTTTGGGATCGGCTTCAGGGATCATTTTTGGATCGGGATCAGGATGGGGATGGGTTTGGGGATAGGGATCAGTTTGGGATCAGGGTCAGGGATCACTTTGGGATTGGGGATGGGGATCAGGGCCAGGATCAGGACTGAGATCAGCTGGGGGATGGGGATCATTTTGGGATCGGGCTCAGGGACCATTTCGGGATCGGGATTGGGGTCAGGAGCAGGATGGGGATGGGTTCGGGGATGGGGATCGCGTTTGGGATCGGGGTCAGGGATCAGTGTGGGGTTGGGGTGGGGGGGTTAGGTGTTTGGGGGGGGGGGGTGGGTGGGGGGGGCGGTTGGGGGGGGGGGGGGGGTGGTTGGGGGGTGGTGGGATTGGGATCAGGTTCAGGGATCGTGTTGGGATGGGGATGGGGATGGGTTTGGGATCAGGTTCAGGGATCGTTTTGGGATGGGGATGGGGATGGGTTTGGGATCAGGCTCAGGGATCAGTTTGGGGATGGGGATGGGGATGGGTTTGGGATCAGGCTCAGGGATCAGTTTGGGGTTTTGGGATGGGCATCGGGGCTCAGTGCGCACCGTCCTGCCCTGGGCGCGCAGGGCCCGGCTCAGGGATCAGGGTTGGGACCAGTTTGGGGATCAGTTTGGGGATCAGGGTTTGGGATCAGGTTCAGGGATCAGTTTGGGGATGGGTTTGGGATCAGGCTCAGGGGTCAGTTTGGGGTTTGGGATCAGGCTCAGGGATCATTTTTGGGATCAGTTTGGGGTGGGTTCGGGGCTCAGTGCGCACCGTCCTGCCGCGGGCGCGCAGGGCCCAGCTCCAGTTCTCGCGCATGTTCCGGTATCAGTTCAGGGGCCCGCCCGGGGTCCGATCCAGATCCCGCCCCGGGTGACCCGGACCCGGCGGGCCCTGCCCGGGGTGATCCGGGGGCCCACTGATCCCCAGGGTGATCCCAGGTGATCCGATGGGGTGCCGGGTGACCCGGGGTGACCGGGGACCCGGGGCCCGGGGTGATCCCGGGGGATCCCGGGATCCAGGGTGACCGGGGGACCCAGGGTGATCCCAGGGTGAGTCCGGGGTGACCGGGTGATCCCGGGGATCCCGGGGGGCCCAGGGGTGAGGGGGGGGATCCCAGGGGGGCGGTCCCACCTGAACCCCTACGGAACTGCGGGTGTGAAGAGGGCACTTCGGGCGGCAGCAGGCGGCTCTCGGGGGGATCCTGCGGGAACCCCACCAGGAGACCCCCGGAACGCACAGGACCACCGCAATGGGCCCCCCACACCCCGGGGATCCCCCGGATCCCCGGGATCTCGCTGGTCCCACAGGATCCCCCAGATCCTCAGGATCTCCCCATTCCCAGGAATGCCACAGGATCCCCCATTCCCTGGGGGTTCCCCAAATCCCAAGGTCCCCAATCCCACCCCCATCCCAACCCCCCAAGGAACCCCCACCCAAAAGCCCCCAAAAGGACTCACTCCACAGAATCCAACAGACCCCCAAGAACCCCCATTTCCAACCCCATAAAATCTCAAACAGCAACGGGGATCCCAAACCACGGGATCCCCCATTCCCAGGAGATCCCCAAATCCCAGGGGATCCCCCAAATCCCAGAGAATCCCCCGTTCCCAGAGGATCCCCCATTCCCAGAATCCCCTAAATCCCACAGAATCCCCAAATCCCAGGGGATCCCCCAAATCCCAGGATCCCCCGTTCCCAGAGGATCCCCCATTCCCAGAATCCCCCATTCCCACAGAATCCCCAAATCCCAGGGAATTCCTCATTCCCAGGGTCCCCCATTCCCACGGGATCCCCCAAATCCCAGGGGAGCCCCCACTTCCCCAGGATCCCCCATTCCCAGAATCCCCAAATCCCACAGGATCCCCTATTCCCAAGGGATCCCCAAATCCCAAGGGATCCCCCATTCCCACGGAATCCCCCATTCCCGGATGATCCCAGATCCCAGGGGATCCCCCAGATCCCAGGGATCCCCGTTCCCGGATTGCCGACCTCTCTCCCGGACGCGGTGCAGGTCGAGGTTGAAGGGCAGCCGATCCTGCGGGGTCAGGGCGTCAAATTCCCGGGAATTCCCGCATCCCAAAGGGTTTGGGAGCGCCGGGTGACAGATCCCAGGAATCCCAGGGGGTCCCAGGGGATCCCAGGAAAACGACGGGATCCGGGATGGTCCCAGAGCGAGGGATCCCATTGGACGCTCTAACAGGACTCCGGGATTTCCCGTTCCTTTGGGATCCCAGTCCAGCCCCTCAGCCGATCCCGATCCCGATCCCAATCCCGATCCCGATCCCGATCCTCATCCGATCAAATATTTTATCCTGACCCGATCCCAATTCCGATCCCAATCCCAATCCCAATCCTGATCCCAATCCCAATCCCATCCCAATTCGCATCCTGATCCTGATCCCAATTCCAGTCTCAATTCCAATCCCGATCCCAAAAATTTTGATCTGACCCCGATCCCAATCATCCCAATCCCAATCCCAATCCCGATCCAAACTCTGATCCCAATCCCGATCCCAATCCCAATCCCAATCCCGATCCAAACTCTGATCCCAATCCCAATCCCAATCCCAATTCCCATCCTGATCCTGATCCCAATTCCAGTCTCAATCCCGATTCCGATCCCAATTTTGATCCTGACCCCGATCCCATTCCCATTCCCAATCCAATCCCCATCCTGACCCCAATCCGCATCCTGATCGCCATCCCATCCTCATCTCGATCCCAATCCCGATCCCAAATCCCAATCCCGATCCCAAATCCCAATCCTGATCCCAATCCCAACCCCATCCCATTCCCCGTCCTGATCCCAATCCTGATTCTGATCCCAATCCCATCTCAATCCCAATCCCAAACCCAACCCCAATCCCGATCCCAATCCCGATCCTGAGCCCCAACCTGATCCCAATCCCAATCCCAATCCCATTCCTGACCTCAATCCCAATCACATCCCCAACCCTGATCCCATTCCCACTCCATTCCCAATCCCATTTCCAATCCCCAATCCCAAATCCCAAATCCCAAATCCCAAATCCCAATCTCAATCCCAATCTCAATCCCAATTCCAATCCCAATTCCAATCCCATTCCTAACCCCGATCCCAATCCCATTCCATATTCTCATCCCAATCCCAATCCCAAACACCGATCCCGATCCCAATCCCATCCCCAATCCCCAATCCCCAATCCCCAATCCCAAATCCCCAATCCCCAATCCCAAATCCCAAATCCCCAATCCCAAATCCCAAATCCCAAATCCCAAATCCCCAATCCCCAATCCCCAATCCCAAATCCCCAATCCCAATTCCCAATTCCCAATCCCAAATCCCAAATCCCAAATCCCAATCCCAATTCCCAAATCCCAAATCCCAAATCCCCGATCCCAGATCCCAGATCCCGATCCCGGGATCACCTCGGGGCTGGAGGATCGGATCAGGATCTTCAGGGTCCTCCCGATGTCCTTCTCCAGCTCCGCCTCCGCCACGCCCTAAAAACGCCGGGAAAAACCCCAAAAACACCGGGATCAACCCCAAAAACACCGGGATCGACCCCAAAAACACCGGGATCGACCCCAAAAACACCGGGAAAAACCCCAAAACCACCGGGATAGACCCCAAAACCACAGGGATCAACCCCAAAACCACACCAGGATAAACCCCAAAAACCAGCAGGATAAACCTCAAAAACACCGGGATCAACCCCAAAAACAGCAGGAAAACCCTCCAAAACAGCGGGAAAAACCCCCAAAACACCGGGATCGACCCCAAAAACACCTGGAAAAACCCCAAAAACTGCAAGAAAAACCCCCGAACCAGCGGGATCAACCCCAAAAACACCGGGAAAAGCCTCAAAAACACCGGGATCAACCCCAAAAACTGTGGGAAAAACCCAAAAACAGCGGGATCCACCCCAAAAACAGCAGGAAAAACCCCCAAAACAGCGGGATCGACCACAGAACAGCAGGATAAACCCCAAAAACAGCGGGATCAACCCCAAAACCACACCAGGATAAGTCCCAAAAACAGCGGGATCAACCCCAAAACCACACCAGGATAACCCCTAAAAACAGCAGGAAAAACCCCAACACACCGGGATCAACCCCAAAAACAGCGGGAAAAACCCCAAAACACTGGGAAAAAACCCAAAAACACCAGAATCAACCCCAAAAACGCCGGGAAAAACCCCAAAACCACCGGGATCAACCCCAAAACCACACCAGGATAAGTCCCAAAAACAGCGGGATCAACCCCAAAACATCAGAATCACCCCCAAAAACAGCGGGAAAAACCCCCAAAAACAGTGGGAGAAACCCCAAAACACTGGGATCACCCCCAAAAACAGCGGGATCCACCCCAAAAACAGCAGGAAAAACCCCCAAAACAGCGGGATCGACCACAGAACAGCAGGATAAACCCCAAAACACTGGGATCAACCCCAAAAACACCGGAAAAACCCCAAAAACAGCAGGAAAAACCCCAAAAACCACACCAGGATAAGTCCCAAAAACCAGCGGGATAAACCTCAAAAACACCGGGATCAACCCCAAAAACACCGGGATTGACCCCAAAACCACCGGGATCGACCCCAAAACCACCGGGATCAACCCCAAAACCACACCAGGATAAGTCCCAAAAGCAGTGGGATCAACCCCAAAACATCAGAATCACCCCCAAAAACACCGGGAAAAACCCCAAAAACAGTGGGAAAAACCCCAAAACACTGGGAAAAACCCCAAAACACTGGGATCAACCCCCAGAGCAGTGGGAAAAACCCCAAAAACACCGGGAAAAACCCCAAAATAGCAGGATAGACCACAGAACAGCAGGATAAACCCCAAAAACACCGGGATCAACCCCAAAAACACTGGGAAAAAAACCCCAAAACAGCGGGATCGACCCCAAAAACACCGGGATTGACCCCAAAAACAGCGGGAAAAACCCCAAAACACCCGGAAAAACCCCCAGAGCAGTGGGAAAAACCCAAAAACACCGGGATCAACCCCAAAAACAGCGGGAAAAACCCCAAAAACACCAGAATCAACCCCAAAAACGCCGGGATTGACCCCAAAAACACCGGGATCGACCCCAAAACCACACCAGGATAAGTCCCAAAAACAGCGGGATCAACCCCAAAACATCAGAATCAGCCCCAAAAACAGCGGGAAAAACCCCAAAACACTGGGAAAACCCCCAGAGCAGTGGGAAAAACCCAAAAACACCGGGATCAACCCCAAAAACACCGGGAAAAACCCCAAAAACAGCAGGAAAACCCCCCAAAACAGCGCGAAAAACCCCAAAACCAGCGGGAAAAACCCCAAAAACACCGGGATCAACCCCAAAAACAGCGGGAAAAACCCCAAAACACCCGGAAAAGCCCCCAGAGCAGTGGGAAAAACCCAAAAACACCGGGATCAACCCCAAAAACACCGGGATTGACCCCTAAACCACACCAGGATAAACCCCAAAAACCAGCAGGATAAACCTCAAAAACACCGGGATCGACCCCAAAAACAGCAGGAAAACCCTCCAAAACAGCGGGAAAAACCCCAAAAACACCGGGATCAACCCCAAAAACACCGGGAAAAACCCCAAAAACAGCAGGAAAAACCCCCAAACCAGCGGGATCAACCCCAAAAACACCGGGAAAAACCCCAAAACCACCGGGATCAACCCCAAAACCACACCAGGATAAGTCCCAAAAACCAGCGGGATAAACCTCAAAAACACCGGGAAAAACCCCAAAAACACCAGGATCGACCCCAAAAACACCGGGATCAACCCCAAAAACACGGGGATCGACCCCAAAACCACACTAGGATAAGTCCCAAAAGCAGTGGGATCAACCCCAAAACATCAGAATCACCCCCAAAAACAGCGGGAAAAACCCCAAAAACAGTGGGAAAAACCCCGAAACACCTGGAAAACCCCCCAGAGCAGTGGGAAAAACCCAAAAACAGCGGGATCAACCCCAAAAACACCGGGATTGACCCCAAAACCACACCAGGATAAACCCCAAAAACCAGCAGGATAAACCTCAAAAACACCGGGATCAACCCCAAAAACAGCAGGAAAACCCCCCAAAACAGCGGGATCAACCCCAAAAACACCGGGAAAAACCCCAAAAACACCGGGAAAAACCCCAAAAACACTAGGAAAAGCCTCAAAAACACCGGGATCAACCCCAAAAACTGTGGGAAAAACCCAAAAACAGCGGGATCCACCCCAAAAACAGCAGGAAAAACCCCCAAAACAGCGGGATCGACCACAGAACAGCAGGATAAACCCCAAAAACAGCGGGATCAACCCCAAA
Organism: Camarhynchus parvulus; assembly: GCF_901933205.1. Classification (NCBI taxonomy): domain Eukaryota; kingdom Metazoa; phylum Chordata; class Aves; order Passeriformes; family Thraupidae; genus Camarhynchus; species Camarhynchus parvulus. The sequence goes on along the minus strand of NC_044573.1, from coordinate 111,699,495 downwards.
ACCACACCAGGATAAGTCCCAAAAACAGCGGGATCAACCCCAAAACCACACCAGGATAACCCCTAAAAACAGCGGGAAAAACCCCAAAAACACCGGGAAAAACCCCAAAAACACCGGGAAAAACCCCAAAAACAGTGGGAAAAACCCCAAAACACTGGGAAAAACCCCAAAAACAGTGGGAAAAACCCCAAAACACCTGGAAAACCCCCCAGAGCAGTGGGAAAAACCCAAAAACACCGGGATCAACCCCAAAACCACCGGGATTGACCCCAAAAACAGCGGGATCGACCTCAAAAACACCCGGATAAACCCCAAAAACAGCAGGAAAAACCCCCAAAACAGCGCGAAAAACCACAAAACCAGCGGGAAAAACCCCCAAAACACCAGGATCAACCCCAAAAACAGCGGGAAAACCACAAAACCAGCGGAATCGACCCCAAAAACACCAGGAAAAACCCCAAAAACAGCAGGATCGACCACAGAACAGCAGGATAAACCCCAAAAACACCGGGATCAACCCCAAAAACAGTGGGAAAAAAACCCCAAAACAGCGGGATCGACCCCAAAAACAGTGGAATCGCCCTCAAAAACACTGGGATAAACCCCAAAAACAGCAGGAAAAACCCCAAAACAGTGGGATGAACCCCAAAAACACCGGGAAAAACCCCAAAACACCGGGAAAAACCCCAAAACCACACCAGGATAAGTCCCAAAAACCAGCGGGATTGACCCCAAAAACACCAGGATCAACCCCAAAAACACCGGGATTGACCCCAAAAACACCAAGAAAAACCCCCAAACCAGCGGGATCAACCCCAAAAACACCGGGAAAAACCCCAAAAGCAGCGGGATCAACCCCAAAACCACTCGGATCTACTGTAAACCCCAAACCTCAGATCCCAAACCCCAAACCCCAAACCCCAAATCCCAAATCCCCAATCCCGATCCCGAACTGGGATCCCAAAAAAACATCGGGATCAGATCCGGGAATGGGATCTGGGATTTGGGTTTTTTTGGGGTTTGGGGTTTTTTGGGGTTTGGGATTTGGGATCTGGAATTCAGGATTTGGGAGTTTTGGCATTTGGGATTTTGGGGATTTGGGATTTTTGGGGATGTTTTGGGATTTGGGATCAGGGATTTAGGGTTTGGGATTTTTGGGGTTTGGGAATTTTTGGGGTTTGGGGTTTTTGGGATTTAAGATCAGGAATTCAGGATCTGGTGTTTGGGGTTTGGGATTTTTTTGGGATTTGGGATTTAGGATCAGGGGTTTGGGGTTTGGGGTTTGCAGTCTGGGATTTGGGATTTGCCTTTGGGATTTGGGGTTGGGGGTTTGGGATTTTTGGGATTTGGGGGATTTTTGGGATTCGGGATTTGGTGTTTTTGGGGGTTTGGGATTTAGAATCAGGGATTTTGAGGTTTGGGATTTGGAACTGTGATTTGGGATTTTCTGGCATTTGGGGTTTGGGGTTTGGGATCAGGGATTTGGGGTTTGGGATTTGGGAATTTTGGGGATTTGGGGATTTGGGGTTTGGGATTTGGGGTTCAGGATTTGGGATTCGGGATTTGGGATCAGGGATTTTGGGGGTTTGGGATCAGGGATCTGGGATTTCGGATTTGGGATCAGGAATTTGGGATTTGGGGTTCAGGGTTTGGGATTTAGGATTTGGGATCTGCGGTTTGCCGTTTGGGATACGGGATCAGGGAAATCTGGGATTTGGAATTCAGGATTTGGGATTTGGGGTTTGGGATTTTGGGGATTTGGGATTTTTTGGGGTTTAGGATCAGGAATTTGGGGTTTGGGATTTTTTTGGGGTTTAGGATCAGGAATTTGGGGTTCGGGATTTTTTGGGGTTTGGGATTTGGGATCAGGGATACGGGATCTAGGATTTGGGATTTGGCGTTCGGGATCAGGAATTTGGTGTTTGGGATTTGGGGTTTAGCATCAGGGGTTTGGGTTTTTTTGGGGTTTGGGATTTTTGGGATATTTGGGGTTTAGGATCAGGGATTTGGGGTTCGGGATTTGGGGTTTGGGATTTCGGGGGATTTTTTGGATTTGGGGTTTAGGATCAGGGATTTGGGATATTTGGGGTTTGGGATTTGGGATATTTGGGGTTTAGGATCAGGGATTTGGGATTTTGGGGGTTTAGGATCAGGGATTTTGGATTCAGGATTAGGAGTTTGGGATTTTGGGGGATTTTTTGGATTTGGGGTTTAGGATCAGGGGTTTGGGATATTTGGGGTTTGGGATTTGGGATATTTGGGGTTTAGGATCAGGGATTTGGGATTTTTTTGGGGATTTTTTGGGATTTGGGGTCCCACCGGTTCCTGGAAGTAGAGCTGGTAATCGAATTCCGGGATCTGTGCCAGCCTCTCCATGACGTCGGAATTGGGGTCGGGCGGCCGGAACGGCGTGTTCAGAACGGCCACGGCCCTATAAATTATAGGGGATTTTATAGGGGATTTATAGGGGATTTATTGGGGAATTATGGGGGATTTATTTGGGATTTATGGGGGATTTTATAGTGGATTTATGGGGGATATATTTGGGATTTATTGGGGATTTTATAATGGATTTTATAGGGGATTTATTGGGGATTTATTGGGGATTTATTGGGGATTTTATAGTGGATTTTATAAGGGATTTTTAGGGGATTTATTGGGGATTTATTGGGGATTTATAGTGGATTTATAGGAGATGTATAGGGGATTTTTTAGGGATTTATAGGGGATTTTATAGGGGATTAATAGGGGATTTATTGGGGATTTATTAGGGAATTATAGGGGATTTTATAGAGGATTTATTGGGGATTTATTAGGGATTTATAGAGGATTTTATAGAGGATTTATTGGGGATTTATAGGGGATTTATGGGGGCTTTATTGGAGATTTATAGGGGATTTATGGGGGCTTTATTGGAGATTTAGTAGTGGATTTATAGGGGATTTTATAGGGGACTTATTGGGGATTTATTGGGGATTTATGGGGGATTTATTGGGGATTTACAGGGGATTTTATTGGGGATTTAGTGGGGATTTTATTGGGGATTTATTGGGGATTTTATAGTGGGTTTTATAGGGAATTTATAGGGGATTTATGGGGGATTTATTGGAGATTTAATAGTGGATTTATAGGGGATTTTATAGGGGATTTATTGGAGATTTAATAGTGGATTTATAGGGGATTTTACAGGGGATTTATTGGGGATTTTATAGGGGATTTATTGGGGATTAATTGGGGATTTTATACTGGATTTTATAGGGGATTTATTGGGGATTTTATTGGGGATTTATAGGGGATTTTATAGGGGATTTATTGGGGATTTTATAGGGGATTAAATGGAGGATTTTATAGGGGACTTATTGGGGATTTTATTAGGGATTTATAGGGGATTTATAGGGTATTTATTGGGGATTTTACAGTGGATTTTATAGGGGATTTATAGGGGATTTAGTGGGGATTTTATAGAGCATTTATTGAAGATTTATAGGGGCTTTAGACGGGATTTTATAGAGGATTTAACAGGGGATTTATAGGGGATGTATAGGGGATTTTTAGGGGATTTATAGGAGATTTATAGTGGATTTATAGGAGATGTATAGGGGATTTTTTAGGGATTTATAGGGGATTTTATAGGGGATTAATAGGGGATTTATTGGGGGTTTATTAGGGATTTAAAGGGGATTTATAGGGGATTTTATAGGGGACTTATTGGGGATTTATCCTGGCATTTTACAGGGGATTTATAGGAGATTTATAGGAGATTTATCCTGGTATTTTATAGGGGATTTATTGGGGATTTTATAGTGGATTTATTGGGGTTTTAGAGGGGATTTTATTGGGGATTTATAGGGGATTTATCCTGATATTTTATTGGGGATTTATTGGGGATTTATCCGGGTATTTTATAGGGGATTTATAAGGGGATTCATCCTGGTATTTTATAAGGGGTCTATAGGGGATTTGTTGGGGATTTATTGGGAATTTATTGGGGATTTTATAGGGGATTTATTGGGGATTTATTGGGGATTTATAGGGGGGGGATTTATTGGGGATTTATAGGGGATTTATTGGGGATTTATAGGGGATTTATAGGGGATTTATAGGGGATTTATTGGGGATTATATGGGCGATTTATGGAGGATTTATTGTGAATTTTATTGGGGATTTATAGGGGATTCACCCTGGGATTTTATAGGGGATTTATTGGGGATTTATTTGGAATTTTATTGGGGATTTATAGGGGATTTATTGGGAATTTATTGGGGATTTATAGGGGATTTATTGGGGATTTATAAGGGATTTATAGGGGATTTATAGGGGATTTATTGGGGATTATATGGGCGATTTATGGAGGATTTATTGTGAATTTTATTGGGGATTTATAGGGGATTCACCCTGGGATTTTATAGGGGATTTATTGGGGATTTATTTGGAATTTTATTGGGGATTTATAGGGGATTTATTGGGAATTTTATTGGGGATTTATAGGGGATTTTATTGGGGATTATATGGGGGATTTATTGGGAATTTTATTGGGGTTTTATAGGGGATTTTATAGTGGATTATATGGGGGGTTTATTGGGGATTTATTGGAAATTTTATTGGGGATTTATAGGGGATTTATCCTGGCATTTTATAGGGGATTTACAGGGGATTCACCCGGGGATTTTATAGGAGATTTATTGGGGATTTTACAGTGGATTTTATAGGGGATTTATAGGGGATTTATAGAGGATTTTATAGGGGATTTATTGGGATTTATGGGGGATTTATAGGGTATTTATTAGGGATTTAAAGGGGATTTATTGGGGATTTTATAGGGGACTTATTGGGGATTTATAGGGGATTTATAGGGGATTTATTGGGGATTTATGGGGGATTTACAGGGGATTTTATAGGGGATTTATATAGGCTTTATATGGGATTTATTGGGGATTTATAGGGGATTTTTTAGGGGATTGGGGCTGTGGGGTTTGGCTTTTTGGGGTTTTTAATGAATATGAGATTTCAGTTATGGGGTTTGTGTTATGGGGGTTTGTTATGGGGTTTATTTATGGGGTTTTGGGTTATGAGATTTTTATTTATTACGGGATTTTAGTGATGTGGTTTGGGTTATGGGATTTTGGTTATGGGGTTTTTATTTATTACAGGATTTTTGTTAGGCGATTTTTATTATGGTTTCTTTTTCCTACGGCATTTTTGTTATGGGATTTTTATTTATTACGGGATTTTTGTTATGGGATTTTTATTATGGGATTTTTATTTATTATGGGATTTTTATTTATTATGGGATTTTATTGCAGGATTTTTATTTCTTATGGGGTTTTATGATGGGATTTTTATTATGGGATTTTCATTACGGGATCTTTACGATGGGATTTTAATTTATTATGGGATTTTCATTCTGGGATATTTATTACGGGATTTTTTTCTTGGGGGGTTTTTATTGATTTTGGGGTTTGTGCGATGGGGTTTTTATTGATTTTGGGGGTTTTGCAATGGGATTTTTCTTCATTACAGGATTTTTGCGATGGGATTTTGATTTATTCTGGGATTTTCATTCTGGGATATTTATCATGGGATTTTTGCAATGGGATTTTGATTTATTATGGGATTTTTGCTTTGGGGTTTTTACTGATTTTGGGGTTTTTTGCAATGGGATTTTGATTTATTATGGGATTTTTGCTTTGGGGTTTTTATTGATTTTGGGATTTTTGCTTTGGGGTTTTTATTGATTTTGGGATTTTTGCGATGGGGTTTTTATTGATTTTGGGGTTTTTGGGATGGGGTTTTTGTTGATTTTGGGGTTTTTTGCAATGGGATTTTGATTTATTATGGGATTTTTGCTTTGGGGTTTTTGTTGATTTGGGGATTTTTGCAATGGGATTTTTCTTTATTACGGGATTTTTGCTTTGGGGTTTTTATTGATTGTGGGGTTTTTGGGATGGGGTTTTTGTTGATTTTGGGGTTTTTGGGATGGGGTTTTTATTGATTTTGGGATTTTTGCGATGGGGTTTTTCTTTATTACGGGATTTTTGCGATGGGGTTTATATTGATTTGGGGATTTTTGGGATGGGGTTTTTGTTGATTTTGGGATTTTTGCTTTGGGGTTTTTATTGATTTTGGGGTTTTTGGGATGGGGTTTTTATTGATTTTGGGGTTTTTGGGATGGGGTTTTTATTGATTTTGGGATTTTTGCTTTGGGGTTTTTATTGATTTTGGGGTTTTTGGGATGGGGTTTTTATTGATTTTGGGGTTTTTGCTTTGGGGTTTTTGTTGATTTTGGGATTTTTGCTTTGGGTTTTTATTCATTCTGGGATTTTCATTCTGGGATATTTATCATGGGATTTTTGCTTTGGGGTTTTTATTGATTTTGGGGTTTTTGGGATGGGGTTTTTATTGATTTTGGGGTTTTTGCAATGGGATTTTTGATTTATTATGGGATTTTTGCTTTGGGGTTTTTATTGATTTTGGGGTTTTTGCTTTGGGGTTTTTATTGATTTTTTTGTGGGTTTTTTTTTTGGGGTTTTGGGGTTTTATTGTTTTGGTTTTGTTGGGGTTTTATTGATTTTTGGGGTTTTGATTTTGGGGTTTTTATTGTGATTTTGGGGTTTTGCTTTGGGGTTTTTGGTTTTTTGGTTTTTTGCGTGGGGTTTTATTGATTTTGGGTTTTTGGGATGGGGTTTTATTGATTTTGGGGTTTTTGCTTTGGGGTT
>NC_044573.1:111669309-111692279 GCF_901933205.1 Camarhynchus parvulus | reverse complement strand
TCTCATATTCATTAAAACCCCAAAAAAGCCAAACCCCACAGCCCCAATCCCCAAAAATCCCCTATAAATCCCCAATAAATCCCATATAAAGCCTATATAAATCCCTATAAAATCCCCCTGTAAATCCCCATAAATCCCAATAAATCCCTATAAATCCCCTAAAATCCCCAATAAGTCCCTATAAAATCCCCAATAAATCCCCTTTAAACTCCCCAATAAATACCCTATAAATCCCCATAAATCCCAATAAATCCTATAAAATCCTCTATAAATCCCTATAAATCCCCCATATAAAATCCACTGTAAAATCCCCACAAATCTCCTATAAAATCCCCGGTGAATCCCCTGTAAATCCCCTATAAAATGCCAGGATAAATCCCCTATAAATCCCCAATAAAATTTCCAATAAATCCCCACAAACCCCCATATAATCCACTATAAAATCCCTATAAAACCCCAATAAAATTCCCCAATAAATCCCCATATAATCCCCAATAAAATCCCCTATAAATCCCCAATAAATTCCCAATAAATCCCCTATAAATCCCCAAAAAATTCCAAATAAATCCCCAATAAATCCTATAAAATCCAGGGTGAATCCCTATAAATCCCCAATAAAATTCACACAAATCCTCCATAAATCGCCCATATAATCCCCAATAAATCCCCTATAAATCCCCTATAAATCCTTATAAATCCCCAATAAATCCCCCTATAAATCCCCAATAAATTCCCAATAAATCCCTATAAATCCCCAATAAAATTCCAAATAAATCCCCAATAAATCCCCCTATAAAATCCCAGGGTGAATCCCCCTATAAATCCCCAATAAAATTCACAATAAATCCTCCATAAATCATATATAACCTCCCCAATAAATCCCTATAAATCCCCTATAAATCCCCTATAAATCCCCAATAAATCCCCTATAAATCCCCAATAAATCCCCAATAAATCCCCCCATAAAATCCCAATAAATTCCCAATAAATCCCCAACAAATCCCCCTATAGACCCCTTATAAAATACCAGGATGAATCCCCTTATAAATCCCTATAAAATACCGGATAAATCCCCAATAAATCCCCAATAAAATATCAGGATAAATCCCCTATAAATCCCCAATAAAATCCCCTCTAAAACCCCAATAAATCCACTATAAAATCCCCAATAAATCCCCTATAAAATACCAGGATAAATCTCCTATAAATCTCCTATAAATCCCTGTAAAATGCCAGGATAAATCCCCACAAGTCCCCTATAAAATCCCCTATAAATCCCCTTTAAATCCCCAATAAACCCCCAATAAATCCCCTATTAATCCCTATAAAATCCCCTATAAATCCCTAAAAAATCCCCTATACATCTCCTATAAATCCACTATAAATCTCCTATAAATCCCCTAAAAATCCCCTATACATCCCCTATAAATCCCCTGTTAAATCCTCTATAAAATCCCGTCTAAAGCCCCTATAAATCTTCAATAAATGCTCTATAAAATCCCCAATAAATCCCCTATAAATCCCCTATAAAATCCACTGTAAAATCCCCACTAAATACCCTATAAATCCCCTATAAATCCCTAATAAAATCCCCAATAAGTCCCCTATAAAATCCTCCATTTAATCCCCTATAAAATCCCCAATAAATCCCCTATAAAATCCCCTATAAATCCCCAATAAAATCCCCAATAAATCCCCTATAAAATCCAGTATAAAATCCCCAATTAATCCCCAATAAATCCCCTATAAAATCCCCAATAAATCCCCTATAAAATCCCCTATAAATCCACTATTAAATCTCCAATAAATCCCCTATAAAATCCCCTATAAATCCACTATTAAATCTCCAATAAATCCCCCATAAATCCCCTATAAATTCCCTATAAAACCCACTATAAAATCCCCAATAAATCCCCAATAAAATCCCCAATAAATCCCCAATAAAATCCCCCCAAAAATCCCCAATAAATCCCCATAAATCCCCAATAAATCCCAATAAGTCCCCCTATAAAATCCCCCTATAAATCCACTACTAAATCTCCAATAAAGCCCCCATAAATCCCCCCATAAATCTCCAATAAAGCCCCCATAAATCCCCCTATAAATCCCCAATAAATCCTCTATAAAAATCCTCTATAAATCCCTAATAAATCCCCAATAAATCCTCTATAAAATCCTATAATTCCCTAATAAATCCCCAATAAATCCCCTATTAATCCCCCCCTATAAAATCCCCCCTATAAATCCCCAAAAATCCCCCATACATCTCCCTATAAATCCACTATAAATCCCCAATAAATCCCCAACAAATCCCCAAAAATCCCTTATAAAATCCACTATAAAAATCCCCAATAAATCCCCAATAAATCCCCAATAAATCCCCTATAAAATCCATTATAAAAATCCCCAATAAATCCCAAATATATCCCCATAAATCCACTATAAAATCCCCATAAATCCCAAATAAATCCCCATAATTCCCCAATAAATCCCCTATAAATCCCCTATAAAATCCCCCTATAATTTATAGGGCCGTGGCGTTCTGAACACCCGCCCGTTCACCCCGACCCAATTCGGCGTCATGGAGAGGTTGGCACAGATCCCGAATTCGATTACCAGCTCTACTTCCAGGAACGGTGGGGACCCCAAATCCCAAAAATCCCCAAAAATCCCAAATCCCTGATCCTAAACCCCAAATATCCCAAATCCCAAACCCCAAATATCCCAAACCCCTGATCCTAAACCCCAAATCCAAAAAATCCCCCAAAATCCCAAACTCCTAATCCTGAATCCAAAATCCCTGATCCTAAACCCCCAAAATCCCAAATCCCTGATCCTAAACCCCAAATATCCCAAATCCCAAACCCCAAATATCCCAAACCCCTGATCCTAAACCCCAAATATCCCAAATCCCAAACCCCAAAAAATCCCAAACCCCAAATCCCTGATCCTAAACCCCAAATATCCCAAAAATCCCAAACCCCAAAAAAACCCAAACCCCTGATGCTAAACCCCAAATCCCAAACACCAAATTCCTGATCCCGAACGCCAAATCCCAAATCCTAGATCCCGTATCCCTGATCCCAAATCCCAAACCCCAAAAAATCCCAAACCCCAAATTCCTGATCCTAAACCCCAAAAAATCCCAAATCCCCAAAATCCCAAACCCCAAATCCCAAATCCTGAATTCCAAATCCCAGATTTCCTGATCCCAGATCCCAAACGGCAAACCGCAGATCCCAAATCCTAAATCCCAAACCCTGAACCCCAAATCCCAAATTCCTGATCCCAAATCCGAAATCCCAGATCCCTGATCCCAAACCCCCAAAATCCCTGATCCCAAATCCCGAATCCCAAATCCTGAACCCCAAATCCCAAACCCCAAATCCCCAAATCCCCAAAATTCCCAAATCCCAAACCCCAAATCCCTGATCCCAAACCCCAAACCCCAAATGCCAGAAAATCCCAAATCACAGTTCCAAATCCCAAACCTCAAAATCCCTGATTCTAAATCCCAAACCCCCAAAAACACCAAATCCCGAATCCCAAAAATCCCCCAAATCCCAAAAATCCCAAACCCCCAACCCCAAATCCCAAAGGCAAATCCCAAATCCCAGACTGCAAACCCCAAACCCCAAACCCCTGATCCTAAATCCCAAATCCCAAAAAAATCCCAAACCCCAAACACCAGATCCTGAATTCCTGATCTTAAATCCCAAAAACCCCAAACCCCAAAAATTCCCAAACCCCAAAAATCCCAAACCCTAAATCCCTGATCCCAAATCCCACAACATCCCCAAAAATTCAAAATCCCAAAACATCCCCAAAAATCCCAAATCCCCAAAATCCCAAATGCCAAAACTCCCAAATCCTGAATTCCAGATCCCAAATCCCAAACCCCAAAAAACCCCAAACCCCAAAACCCAAATCCCAGATCCCATTCCCGGATCTGATCCCGATGGTTTTTGGGATCCCAGTTCGGGATCGGGATTGGGATCCCGAAGTTTGGGGTTTGGGGTTTACGGTAGATCCGAGTGGTTTTGGGGTTTTTCGCGCTGTTTTTGGGATTTGAGCCCGCTGCTTTTGGGGTTTTTCCTGCTGTTTTTGGGGTTGATCCCGGTGGTTTTGGGGTTTTTCCCGGTGTTTTTGGGGTCGATCCCGGTGTTTTTGGGGTCAATCCCGCTGGTTTTTGGGACTTATCCTGGTGTGGTTTTGGGGTTTTTCCCGGTGTTTTGGGGTTTTTCCCGGTGTTTTTGGGGTTCATCCCACTGTTTTGGGGTTTTTCCTGCTGTTTTTGGGGTTTATCCCAGTGTTTTTGAGGGCGATTCCGCTGTTTTTGGGGTCGATCCCCCGCTGTTTTGGGGGTTTTTTCCCACTGTTTTTGGGGTTTTTCCCGCTGTTTTTGGGGTTTTTCCCGCTGTTCTGTGGTCGATCCCGCTGTTTTTGGGGTCGATCCCGCTGTTTTTGGGGTCGATCCCGGTGTTTTTGGGGTCGATTCCGCTGGTTTTGGGGTTTTCCTGCTGTTTTTGGGGTCGATCCCGGTGTTTTGGGGTTGATCCCGCTGTTTTGGGGGGTTTTTCTGCTGTTTTTGGGGTTGATCCCAGTGTTTTTGAGGTCGATCCCGCTGTTTTTGGGGTTTTTCCCAGTGTTTTGGGGTTTTTCCTGCTGTTTTTGGGGCTGATTCTGATGTTTTGGGGTTGATCCCGCTGTTTTTGGGGTTTTTCCCACTGTTTTTGGGGTTTTTCCTGCTGTTTTTGGGGCTGATTCTGATGTTTTGGGGTTTATCCCGCTGTTTTTGGGACTTATCCTGGTGTGGTTTTGGGGTTGATCCCGCTGTTTTTGGGGTTTATCCTGCTGTTCTGTGGTCGATCCCGCTGTTTTGGGGGTTTTTCCTGCTGTTTTTGGGGTGGATCCCGCTGTTTTTGGGTTTTTCCCACAGTTTTTGGGGTTTATCCCGGTGGTTTTGGGGTTTTTCCCGGTGTTTTTGGGGTTGATCCCGCTGGTTCGAGGGTTTCTCCTGCTGTTTTTGGGGTTTTTCCCGGTGTTTTTGGGGTCGATCCCGGTGTTTTTGGGGTTTTTCCCGCTGTTTTGGGGGTTTTCCTGCTGTTTTTGGGGTTGATCCCGGTGTTTTTGAGGTTTATCCTGCTGGTTTTTGGGACTTATCCTGGTGTGGTGTTGGGGTTTTTCCCGGTGGTTTTGGGGTTGATCCCGCTGTTTTTGGGTTTTTCCCACTGCTCTGGGGGGTTTTCCAGGTGTTTCGGGGTTTTTCCCACTGTTTTTGGGGTTTTTCCCACTGTTTTTGGGGGTGATTCTGATGTTTTGGGGTTGATCCCACTGGTTTTGGGACTTATCCTGGTGTGTTTTTGGGGTTTATCCCGGTGGTTTTGGGGTTTTTCCCGCTGTTTTTGGGGTCAATCCTGCTGTTTTTGGGGTCGATCCCGGTGTTTTTGGGGTTTTTCCCGCTGTTTTGGGGGGTTTTTCCTGCTGGTTTTGGGGTTTATCCTGGTGTGGTTTTGGGGTCGATCCCGGTGGTTTTGGGGTTTTTCCCGCTGTTTTTGGGGTTTTTCCCGCTGTTTTTGGGGGTGATTCTGATGTTTTGGGGTTGATCCCACTGTTTTTGGGACTTATCCTGGTGTGTTTTTGGGGTTTATCCCAGTGTTTTTGGGGTCAATCCCGCTGTTTTTGGGGTCGATCCCGCTGTTTTTGGGGTCAATCCTGGTGTTTTTGGGGTCGATCCCGGTGGTTTTGGGGTCGATCCCGGTGTTTTTGGGGTTTTTCCCGGCGTTTTTAGGGCGTGGCGGAGGCGGAGCTGGAGAAGGACATCGGGAGGACCCTGAAGATCCTGATCCGATCCTCCAGCCCCGAGGTGATCCCGGGATCGGGATCTGGGATCTGGGATCGGGGATTTGGGATTTGGGATTTGGGAATTGGGATTGGGATTTGGGATTTGGGATTGGGGATGGGGGATTGGGGATTGGGGATTGGGGATTTGGGATTTGGGATTGGGAATTGGGGATTTGGGATTTGGGATTTGGGATTGGGGATTTGGGATTTGGGATTGGGGATTGGGGATTTGGGATTTGGGATTTGGGATTGGGGATTGGGGATTGGGGATTGGGGATGGGATTGGGATCGGGATCGGTGTTTGGGATTGGGATTGGGATGAGAATATGGAATGGGATTGGGATCGGGGTTAGGAATGGGATTGGAATTGGGATTGGAATTGGGATTGAGATTGGGATTTGTGATTTGTGATTTGGGATTTGGGATTGGGGATTGGAAATGGGATTGGGAATGGAGTGGGAATGGGATCAGGGTTGGGGATGTGATTGGGATTGAGGTCAGGAATGGGATTGGGATTGGGATTGGGATCAGGTTGGGGCTCAGGATCGGGATTGGGATCGGGATTGGGATTGGGTTTGGGATTGGGATTGAGATGGGATTGGGATCAGAATCAGGATTGGGATCAGGACGAGGAATGGGATGGGGTTGGGATTGGGATCAGGATTGGGATTTGGGATCGGGATTGGGATTTGGGATCGGGATTGGGATCGAGATGAGGATGGGATGGCGATCAGGATGTGGATTGGGGTCAGGATGGGGATTGGATTGGGAATGGGAATGGGATCGGGGTCAGGATCAAAATTGGGATCGGAATCGGGATTGAGACTGGAATTGGGATCAGGATCAGGATGGGAATTGGGATTGGGATTGGGATTGGGATCAGAGTTTGGATCGGGATTGGGATTGGGATTGGGATTGGGATCGGGGTCAGGATCAAAATTTTTGGGATCGGGATTGGAATTGAGACTGGAATTGGGATCAGGATCAGGATCAGGATTGGGATTGGGATTGGGATCAGGATTGGGATTGGGATCAGGATTGGGATTGGGATTGGGATTGGGCTCAGGATGAGGATCGGGATCGGGATCGGGATTGGGATTGGGATCGGGATCGGCTGAGGGCTGGACTGGGACCCCAAAGGAACGGGAAATCCCAGAGTCCTGTTAGAGCATCCAATGGGATCCCTCGCTCTGGGACCATCCCGGATCCCATCGTTTTCCTGGGATCCCCTGGGACCCCCGGGATTCCTGGGATCTGTCACCCGGCGCTCCCAAACCCTTTGGGATGCGGGAATTCCCGGGAATTTGACGCCCTGACCCCGCAGGATCGGCTGCCCTTCAACCTCGACCTGCACCGCGTCCGGGAGAGAGGTCGGCAATCCGGGAACGGGGATCCCCTGGGATCTGGGGGATCCCCTGGGATCTGGGATCATCCGGGAATGGGGGATTCTGTGGCAATGGGGGATCCCCTGGGATTTGGGGATCCCTTGGGAATGGGGGATCCTGTGGGATTTGGGGATTCTGGGAATGGGGGATCCTGGGGAAGTGGGGGCTCCCCTGGGATTTGGGGGATCCTCTGGGATTCAAGGGGATCCCCTGGGAATGGGGGATCCTCTGAGATATGGGGGATTTTGGGATTTGGGGATCCCCTGGGATTTTTGGGAATGGGGGATCCTCTTGGAATGAGGAATTCCCTGGGATTTGGGAATTCTGTGGGAATGGGGGATCCCCAGGGATTTGGGGGATCCCGTGGGAATGGGGGACCCTGGGAATGAGGAATTCCCGGGGATTTGGGAATTCTGTGGGAATGGGGGATTCTGGGAATGGGGGATCCTCTGGGAACGGGGGATCCTGGGATTTGGGGGATCCCCTGGGATTTGGGAATTCTGTGGGATTTGGGGATCCCCTGAGAGTGGGGGATCCCAGGACTGGGGGATCCCCTGGGATTTGGGGGATCCCGTGGGAATGGGGGACCCTGGGAATGGGGGATCCCCTGGGATTTGGGGATTCTGTGGGATTTAGGGGATTCTGGGAATGGGGGATCCTCTGGGAACGGGGGATCCTGGGATTTGGGGGATCGCCTGAAATTTGGGGATCTCCTGGGAATGGGGGATCCCGTGGGGTTCCTGGGGATCCCCTCGGGATTTGGGGATTCCCTTGGGATTTGAGGAATTCTGTGGGAATGGGGGTTCCTCTGGAAATCGGGGTCCTGGGAATTGGGGGTCCCCTGGGATTTGGGAATTCTGTTGGAGTGGAGGATCCTGGGATTTGGGGGCTTCTCAGGGATTTGGGGATCCTGGGAATGGGGGAACCCCTGGGATTTGGGGGGATCCTGTGGGATTGGGGGGTTCCCTGGGAATGGGGGATCCTCTGGGAATGTGGGGGATCCTGTGGGATTTGGGGGATTCTGGGAACGGGAGATCCCTTGGAATTTGGGGATCCCCCAAAGGAGGGATCCTGTGGGATTTGGGGGATTCTGGGAATGGGGGATCCCTTGGGATCTGGGGGATCCCGTGGGATTTGGGGAATCCCCTGGGAATGGGGGATCCTGTGGCATTCCTGGGAATGGGGGAATCCTGAGGGATCTGGGGGGGATCCTGTGGGACCAGCGGAGATCCCGGGGGATCCGGGGGGGATCCCCGGGGGGTGTGGGGGGGCCCATTGCGAGTGGATCCCTGTGTTCCCAGGGGGTCTCCTGGTGGGGCTCCCCTCCGATCCCCTGAGAGCCTGCTGCCGCCCGGCGCAAGGCGCTATTACACCCGCAGTTCCATAAGCGGGTTCAGGTGGGACCGCCTGGGATCGGCCCCGTCCCCACCCCTGATCCCCGGGATCCCCCCCGGGATCACCCCCGGGATCACCCTGGGATCACCCTGGGATCACCCCTGGGATCCCCTGAACCCCCCAGGGATCCCCCCCACCCCAGGATCCCCTGGGATCCCCCGGGGATCACCCCCGGGATCACCCCCAGGATCCCCCTGGAATCACCCCGGGATCACCCCTGGGATCACCCCGGGATCCCCCTGGGATCACCCCCGGATCACCCTGGGATCACCCCTGGGATCACCCTGGGATCACCCTGGGATCACCCCTGGGATCCCCCTGGGATCACCCCCGGGATCACCCCTGGGATCACCCCTGGGATCCCCCTGGGATCACCCCTGGGATCACCCCTGGGATCACCCCTGGGATCCCCCCCCGGATCCCCCGGGATCCCCCCGGCTCACTGCGGCTGTTCCCAGGGGGCCCCTGAACTGGTACCGGAACATGCTCGAGAACTGGAGCTGGGCCCTGCGCGCCCGCGGCAGGACGGTGCGCACTGAGCCCCGAACCCACCCCAAACTGATCCCAAAAATGATCCCTGAGCCTGATCCCCATCCCCAAACTGACCCCTGAACCTGATCCCTGAGCCGGGCCCTGAGCACCTGGGGCAGGATGGTGCGCACTGAGCCCTGATCCCAATCCCAAACTGATCCCTGAGCCTGATCCCAAACCCATCCCCAAACTGATCCCCAAACTGGTCCCAGCCATGATCCCTGATCCCTGAGCTGGGCCCTGCGCGCACGCGGCAGGACGGTGCGCACTGAGCCTGATCCCAAAATCCCAAACTGATCCCTGAACCTGATCCCAATCCTGATCCCTGAGCCGGGCCCTGCACACCCGCAGCAGGACGGTGCGCACTGAGCCCGATCCCGATCCCAAAAAGGATCCCTGAACCTGATCCCCATCCCAAAATTATCCCTGAGCCTGATCCTGACCCCGATCCCCATCCCAAAAATTATCCCTGAGCCCAAACTGATCCCCAAACTGATCCCACTCCTGATCCCTGAGCTGGGCCCTGAGCACCAGGGGCAGGACGGTGCAGAATGAACCCCATCCCAAACTGATCCCTGAGCCTGATCCCAAACCCATCCCTATCCCCACACGGATCCCAGCCCTGATCCTGACCCTGGTCCCAAAAACGGTCCCTGAGCCCAATCCCAAACCCATCCCCATCCCCATCCCAACACGATCCCTGAACCTGATCCCAAACCCATCCCCATCCCAAAACGATCCCTGAACCTGATCCCAAACCCATCCCCATCCCAAAACGGTCCCCGAGCCCAAACCCATCCCCATCCCCATCCCAAAACGATCCCTGAACCTATTCCCAAACCCGAACCCCAAACTGATCCCTGAACCCCATCCCAAACCCGATCCCCATCCCCGAACCCATCCCCATCCTGCTCCTGACCCCAATCCCGATCCCGAAATGGTCCCTGAGCCCGATCCCAAAATGATCCCCATCCCCCAGCTGATCTCAGTCCTGATCCTGGCCCTGATCCCCATCCCCAATCCCAAAATGATCCCTGACCCTGATCCCAAACTGATCCCTATCCCCAAACCCATCCCCATCCTGATCCCGATCCAAAAATGATCCCTGAAGCCGATCCCAAACCCATCCCCATCCCAAACCGATCCCTGGACCTGATCCCAAACCCATCCCAAACTCATCCCCATCCTGATCCCAATCCCGATTCTAACCCGATCACAATCCCGGTCTCCATCCTGATCCCGACCCTGATCCCAAACCAACCCCTGATCCTGATCCCGATCCCAAAGCGATCCCTGATCCTGATCCCGATCCCAAACCAATCCCTGATCCTGATCCCGATCCCAAAGCGATCCCTGATCCTGATCCCAAACCAATCCCTGATCCTGATCCCGATCCCAAAGCGATCCCTGACCCTGATCCCAAACCAACCCCTGATCCTGATCCCGATCCCAAAGCGATCCCTGACCCTGATCCTGGACCCAATCCCAAACCGAGTCCTGAGCCCGATCCCAAACCCATCCCCAAACCGATCCCGATCCCCAAACCAATCCCAATCCCAATCCTGATCCTAACCCCAATCCCAATCCCAGTCCCGATCCCAATTCCAATCCCAATCCCAAACCAATCCTCATTCCCAAATCCATCGGAATCTTGATCCCACACTGATCCCGATCCCAGTCCCAAACCGATCTCTGAACCTGATCCCAAACCCATCCCCAAACTGATCCCAATCCCCACCCTGATCTCAATCCCGATCCCCAAACCAATCCCAATCCCAATCCCGGTCCCAAACCAATCCTTGCCCCCAAATCCATCGGAATCTTGATCCCACACCGATCCCGATCCCTGTCCCAAACCGATCTCCAATCCCATCCCCATCCCCAAACTGATCCCAACCCCAACCCCGATCCCGATCCTGATTCTGACCCCGACCCCAATTCTGATCCTGATCCCGATCCCCAAACCAATCCCCGATCTTGATCCCCGCCCCGATCGCAGTCCTGATCCTGATCCCGATCCCAACCCCAATCTTGATCCTGACCCCAGTCCCGATCCTGATCCCAATCCCTGCCTGATCCCAATTCCTGAGCCTGATCCCAACCCTGATCCCCATCCCAAACCTGAGCCCATTCCCGATCCTGATCCTGATCCCGATCCTAATCACAATCCGGGGCCCCTCGGGATCCCCCAAATCCCTCTGGATCCCCTCGGGATCCCCCAGATTCCCTCCAGATCCCCCAAATCCCCCCTGACTCCCCCAAATCCCATTTTCCCCCTCAGGATCCCCCAAATCCCATCTGGGATCCCCCAAATTCCCTCTGGATCCCCAAAATTCTATTCAGCCCCACTGGATCCCCCAAATCCCATCTGGGATCCCCCAAATTCCCTCAGGATCCCCCAACCCCCTCTGGATCCCCCAGATCCTGTCTGGGACCCCCCCAGATCCCATTTTCCCCCTTGGGATCTCCCCAAATCCCCTCGGGATCCCCCAAATCCCCTCGGGATCCCCTCAGAACCCCCCAAGATCCCATCTGGGACCCTCCAAATTCCCTTGGAATCCCCCAAATCCTCTCAGAATCACCCAAATCCCATCTGGGATCCCCCGAAATCCCATCAGGATCCCCCAAATCCCCTCTGGATCCCCCAAATCCCCAGGATCCCCCAAATCCCCCTGACCCCCAAAACCCATCTGGGACCCCCCAAATCCCCTCAGGATCCCCCAAATCCCATCTCCCCCCTCTGGATCCCCCAAATCCGGTCTGGGACCCCCCAGATCCCATTTTCCCCCTTGGGATCCCCCAAATCCCCTCTGGAACCCCTCAGGATCCCCCAAATCCCCTCAGGATCCCCCAGATTCCCTCCAGATCCCTGAAATCCCCTCTGGATCTCCCCTGGATCACCCAAATCCTTTCAGGATCCCCAAATCCCCTCGGGATCCCCCAAATCCCATCTCCCCCTCTGGACCCCCCAGATCCTGTCTGGGACCCCCCCAGATCCCATTTTCCCCTCGGGATCCCCCAAATCCCCTCTGGAACCCCTCAGGATCCCCCAAATCCCCTCGGGATCCCCCAAATACCATCTGGGACCCCCCAAATCTCCTCTGGATCCCCCAAATCCCCCAATTTCCCCCCTCTGGGACCCCCCAAATCCCCTCAGGATCCCCCAAGTCCTTTCTGGAGCCCCCAAATCCCATTTCCCCCCTCTGGATCCCCCAAAATCCCATCGGGATCCCCCAAATCCCTCCTGGATCCCCCAAATCCCCCCGGGACCCCCCAAATCCCATTTCTCCCCTCTGGATCTCCCAAATCCCATCTGGGATCCCCCAAATCCCCTCAGGATCCCCCAAGTCCTCTCGGGATCCCCCAAATCCCCCCAGGACCCCCCAAATGCCATCTGGGATCCCCCAAATCCCCCCGGGACCCCCCAAATCCCCTCGGGATCCCCCAAATGCCCCTTGGATCCCCCAAATCCCATCTGGATCCCCCAAATCCCATTTCCCCCCTCTGGATCCCCCAAATCCCCTCTGGGATCCCCCAAATCCCCTCGGGATCCCCCAAATGCCCCTTGGATCCCCCAAATGCCATCTGGATCCCCCAAATCCCCTCGGAATCCCCCAAATCCCCTCTGGGATCCCCCGAAATCCCATCAGGATCCCCCAAGTCCTTTAAAGGAGCCCCCCAATCCCATTTCCCCCCTCTGGATCCCCCAAAATCCCATCGGGATCCCCCAAATCCCTCCTGGATCCCCCAAATCCCCGGGACCCCCCAAATCCCATTTCTCCCCTCTGGATCCCCCAAATCCCATCTGGGATCCCCCAAATCCCATTTCCCCCCTCTGGATCCCCAAATCCACTTTCGGGATCCCCCAAATCCCCTCAGGACCCCCCAAATCTCCTCTGGATCCCCCAAATCCCCTCTGGGAGCCCCCAAATCCCATCTGGGACCCCCCCAAATCCCATCTGGGACCCCCCAAATCCCCTCTGGGACCCCTAAATCCCCCCCGGGATCCCCCAAATCCCCTCCAGATCCCCTCAGGATCCCCCAAGTCCTTTCGGGAGCCCCCAAATCCCATTTCCCCCCTCTGGATCTCCCAAATCCCATCTGGGACCCCCCAAATCCCATCTAGGACCCCCCAAATCCCATCCTGGATCCCCCCAAATCCCATTTCTCCCTCTGGACCCCCCCAGATCCTGTCTGGGACCCCCCCAGATCCCATTTTCCCCCTCGGGACCCCCCAAATCCCCTCGGGACCCCCCAAATCCCCTCGGGATCCTCCAAATGCCATCTGGGATCCCCCAAATGCCATTTCCCCCCTCTGGACCCCCCAAATCCCCTCTGGATCCCCCAAATCCCCCCGGGACCCCCCAAATCCCGCACTTTCCCCCTGTGGCTGGCGGGGCAGATCCCGATCCCGGCGCTGATGGTGACGGCCGGGAAGGATCCGGTGCTGAAACCCGGCCTGAGCAAGGGCATGGAGGCATGGGTGAGGGAAAAACGGGGAAAATATGGGGAAAAATGGGGAAAATATGGGGAAAAATATGGGGAACAGAGTGGGAAAAATACGGGGAAAATACGGGAAAAAAAGGGAAAAAATTTTGAAAAAAAAGGGAAAAATTAGGGGGAAAATCGGGGAAAAGAGCGGGAAAAATACGGGGAAAATATTGGGAAAATATGGGGAAAATGTGGGGAACAGAGTGGGAAAATGTGGGAAAAATATGGGGAAAATGTGGGGAAAAAATGGGGAAAAAATTTTGAAAAAAAAGGGAAAAATTAGGGGAAAAATCGGGGAAAATAGCGGGAAAAATATGGGGAAAATATTGGGAAAATATTGGGAAAATATGGGGAAAATGTGGGGAAAATATGGGGGGAATATGGGGAAAAAAATGGGGAAAAAATTTTTGAAAAAAGGGAAAAATTAGGGGAAAATCAGGGGAAATAGCAGGAAAAATACGGGGAAAATATTGGGAAAAAATGGGGAAAATATGGGGAAAATATGGGAAAAAATGGAGAAAAATTTTGAAAAAAAAGGGAAAAATTAGGGGAAAAATCGGGGAAAATAGCGGGAAAAATACGGGGAAAATATTGGGAAAATATGGGGAAAATTTGGGGAAAATATGGGGGAAAATGGGGAAAAATATGGGGAAAATATGGGGAAAAAATGGGGAAAAATTTTGAAAAAAAGGGAAAAATTAGGGGAAAATGGGGAAAATAGCTGAAAAATATGGGGGAAAATATTGGGAAAATATGGGGAAAATGTGGGAACAGAGGGGAAAATGTGGGAAAAATATGGGGAAAATAGCTGGAAAATGTGGGAAAAGTATGGGGAAAATATGGGGAAAAAATGGGGAAAAAATTTTGAAAAAAAAGGGAAAAATTAGGGGAAAAATCGGGGAAAATAGCGGGAAAAATACGGGGAAAATATTGGGAAAATATGGGGAAAATGTGGGGAACAGAGTGGGAAAATGTGGGAAAAATATGGGGAAAATAGCTGGAAAATGTGGGAAAAGTATGGGGAAAATATGGGGAAAAAATGGGGAAAAAATTTTGAAAAAAAAGGGAAAAATTAGGGGAAAAATCGGGGAAAATAGCGGGAAAAATACGGGGAAAATATTGGGAAAATATGGGGAAAATGTGGGGAACAGAGTGGGAAAAACACTGGGAAAATATGGGAAAAATGTGGGAAAAAATACGAGGAAAACACGGGAAAAACCTGGGGGAAAAATCTGGGGAAAATATGGGAAAAAAATGGGGAAAAAAAGGGAAAAAAAAAGGGAAGAAGTTTTGAAAAAAAAAGGGAAAAATTGGGGGAAAATCTGGGAAAAATCAGGGGAAAGCTGGGGGAAAATGGGGAAAAAAGGGGGAAAATACAGGAAAAACCTGGGGGAAATCTGGGGAAAAAGGGGAAAAAGGGGGAAAATTGGAAAAATTGGGGAAATAAAGGGAAAAATTGGGGGGAATCAGGGGAAATCTGGGAAAAATACTGGGAAAATCTGGGGAAAATATGGGAAAAACCTGGGGGACATCTGAGAAAAAAATGGGGAAAAAAGGGGGAAAAAGGAAAAATATTGGGGAAAAAAAAATGGGGGAAAAAAGGGAAAAAAATTGGGGAAATCTGGGAAAAATCATCAGGGAAATCTAGGAGAAAAAATCGGGAAAAAAATGGGAAAAATATGGGAAACAATTGGGAAAAATCTGGGGAAAATGGAGGAAAAATCCTGGGAGAAATCTGGGAAAATTCTGCAGGAAATCCAGGAAAAATCTGGGGAAAAATCCTTAAAAAATACCGGGAAAAATCCAGGAAAATCTGGAAAAAAATCTGGGAAAAATCCAGGAAAAGCCACGGAAAATCCTGGCAAAAATGTGGGGAAAAGCTGTGGGGAATCTGGGAAAAATCCTGGAAAAATCCAGAAAAAAAACCCAGGAAAAAAAAAAATCGGGGGGGAATCTGGGAAAAAGCCAGGAAAATTTTGGGGGAAAACTTGGGAACAAATCTGGGAAAATTCTGGGGGAAATCGGGAAAATGCTGGCAAAAAATCCAGGGGAAAAAAGCCCAGGGGAAATCTGGGAGAAATCTGGGAAAATCCCGAAAGAATTCCGGAAAAATCCTGGGAAAACCCAAGAGAAATGTGGGGAAATCTGGGGAAAAATCTGGGAGAGATGGGAAAAACCAGGGAAATCTGGTCAAAAATCCGGGGAAATTCAGGAAAAACTGGGAAAATTCTGAAAAATTCTGGGGAAAAATCTGGGCAAAAATCCGGGAGAAATCCAAGAAAAAATCTGGGAAAAAATCTGGGAAAGAATCGGGGAAATTCTGGAAAAAAATCGGGAAAAATCTGGGGAAAAATATCAGGGGAAAAGCCTGGAGAAATCTGGGGAAAAAAACTGGGAAAAAAAATTGTCAATTTATGAAAAACTTGGGGAAAATCAGGGAAAAATCTGGGGAAAATCTTGGAAAAACCTGGGAAAAGTCCAGGAAATTCTGGAAAAAATCTGGGAAAAAATTCCAGGGAAAATGTGGAGAAAATCCAGGAAAAATGTGGGGGAAAAATCTGGGAAAAATCGGGAAAAATCTGGGGAAAATCTGGAATGAAAGAAAAATCTGGGAAAAATCTGGGAATTCTGGGGAAATTTGGTGAATTTGGGAAAAACCTGGGGAAATCAGGGAGAATTCCGGGGGAAAATCTGGGAAAAATTCGAGGGAATTTAGGAAAAATCCGTGGAAATGTAGGAAAAATCCAGGAATTCGGGAAAATGTGGGAAAAAACCAGGGAAAAATCTGGGGGGAAACTGGGGAAAATCCCAGAAAAAAAAAGGGGAAAAAAAATCTGGGAAAAAAATTAATCTGGGAATTAGGGAAAAGGATGGGAAAAATCTGGGAAAAATCTGAAAAATCCTGGAAGTCGGGAAAAATCCAAGAAAAATCTCTGGAAATTCTGGGGAAAAAAATTGGGGGGAAAATCTGGGGAAAATCGAGGAAAATCTGGGAAAAAGTCCCTGGAAATTTGGAAAATAATTCGGGAAAATCCAGGAAAAAATCTGGGAATTAGGGAAAAATCCAGGAGAAATCTGGGGAAAATCTGGGAATTCTGGGGGAAAATCTGGGAAAAATCCGAGGGAATTTAGGAAAAATCTGGGAAAAATCCAGGAATTTGGGAAAATGTGAGAAAAAACAGGGAAAAATCTGGGGAAAAGTGGGAAAAACTGGGGAAAAATGTGGGGGAAATCTGGGGGAAAAATGGGAAAAATCTGGGAAAATCTGGTGGAAATGTGGGAAAAATCACAGAATTTTTTTGGGGGGGGAAATCTGGGATTTAATCTGGGAATTGGGGAAAAGTATGGGAAAAATCCAGGAAAAACCTGGGGAAAAAAATCCGTGGAAATTTGGAAAAAATATGGGAAAAATCCTGGAAAAAAATCCATGAATTGCGGAAAAATACAGGAAAAAATCTGGGAGAAAAAAATCTGGGAATTAATCTGGGAATTGGGGAAAAACCTGGGAAAAATCTGGGGATTTTGGGGAAAAATCTGGGAAGAATGTGGGGATTTCCATTGCCAGGGGAGGGGTGGGAATGGCGGGAATGTTCCGGAATGTTCCGGAATGTTCGGGAATGTTCCCTTCCCAGATCCCGAGGCTGCAGCGGGGGCACATCCAGGACTGCGGCCACTGGACACAGCTGGAAAGGTGGGCGGGGCCACGGGCCCAGAATTCCCAAAATTCCCCAATCCAGGAATTCCCCGATCCCAGGATTCCCAAAATTTCCCCAAATCCCAGAATTCACAAACCCCAAATCCCCAAATCCCGGAATTCCCCAATGCCAGCATTCATAAACCCCAAATCCTCAAAACCTGGAATTTCCAAAATTCCCGAATCCAGGAATTCCCCAAAATTCTCAGATCCCAGAATTCAGAAACCCCAAATCCCCAAATCCCAGAATTCCCCAAAATTCCTGAATCCCCAAATTCCCCAAATCCCCAAAATTCCTAAACCCAACATTCTCAAATCCCAGAATTCCGCAGCTCAAAGTTTCCCCAATCCCGGAATTCCCCAAATTTCCAAATCCTGGGATTCCCAAAATTCCTGAATCCCAAAGTTTCAACAGTCCTGGAATTCCCAAATCCTGGAATTCCCTGATCCCAAGATTCCCAAAATCCCCCAATCCCAAAATCCCCCAATCCCAGGATTCCCCAAATTCCCAAATCCCGGAATTCCCAAAATTCCCCAATCCTGGAATTCCCCAAAACCAAATATTGCCAGGAATTCCAAATCACAAAAATTCCCGGGAATTCCTTCCTCTGCATTCCCGCAATTCCCAAAATCCTGGGAATTCGTAAACCTGAAACCCCAAATCCCAAAATTCCCAAATCCCGGAATTCCCAAAATTTACCAAGCCTGGAATTCCCTGATCGCAGTATTCCCCAAATTCCCCAATCCCAGAATTCATAAACCCCAAATCCCCAAATCCCGGAATTCCCAAAATCCCAGAATTCCCAAAATTCCCAAATCCCGGAATTCATAAAGCCCAAATCATCAAATCCCGGAATTCCCCAATCCCAGGATTCCCAAAATTCCCAAAGCCCGGAATTCCCCAAAATTCCCAGATCCCAGAATTCCCCAATCCTGGAATTCCACAATCCCAGAATTCCCCAGCTCAAAGATTCCCAAAATTCCTAAACCCAACATTCCCCAATCCCAGGATTCCTAAAATTCCCCAATCCTGGAATTCCCAAGTCCCAAAAGTCTGAAATCCCAGAATTCCCAAATATTCACAGAAATCCCAGAGCATGGAATTCAGGATCCCCAAAAGTTCCCAGAAATCCCCAGGAATTCTCGATTCTAAAAAAAAAACCCTGGGAATTCTAAAGCACAAAAATTCCTGGGAATTCCTTCTCCCACAAGTCCCAAAATTCCAGG
The DNA here is from genome assembly GCF_901933205.1 of Camarhynchus parvulus. Lineage (NCBI taxonomy): Eukaryota > Metazoa > Chordata > Aves > Passeriformes > Thraupidae > Camarhynchus > Camarhynchus parvulus. Next base: position 111,673,712 of record NC_044573.1, on the reverse strand, counting down.
AATCAATAAACCCCAAATCCCAGAATTCCCAAATCCTGGAATTCCCCAAAATTCCTGTATCCCAACATTTCACCAATCCTGGAATTCCCCAAAATTCCCCAGCTCAGAGATTCCCCAAATCCCAGAATTCCCCAATCCCGGGATTCCCAAAATTCCCGAAATCCCAGAATTCAGAAACCCCAAATCCCGGAATTCCCAAAATCCCCCAATCCTGGTATTCCCAAATCCCATAAATCCCCAAGTGCCGGAATTGCCAAATCCCAGAATTCCCCAATCCCAAATATTCCCAGGAATTCCACATCCCCCATTCCCGGGAATTCCAGTTCAAAAATTCCCGGGAATTCCTTCTCCATCATTCCCAAAATTCCCGAATCCGGGAATTCCCCAATCCCAGAATCCCCCAAATTCCCCAAATCCCAGAATTCCCCAAAACCAAATATTCCCAGGAATTCGACATCACAAAAATTCCCAGGAATTCCTTCACCCACATTCCCGAAATTCCCAAAATCCTGGGAATTCATAAACCCGAAATCCCCAAATCCCAGAATTCCTGAAATCCCCAAATCCCAAAATTCCCTAATTCCAGAATTCTCAAAACCCGGAATTCCCAAATATTCCCAAATCCTGGAATCCCCCAATCCCAAATATTCCCAGGAATTCCACATCCCCCATTCCCGGGAATTCCAAAATCCCAAAATTCCTGGGAATCCGTTCTCCGTCATTCCCGAAATTCCCCAAATCCTGGGAATTCATAAACCTGAAATTCCCAAATTCTCTAATCCCGGAACTCCCAAAATCCCCAAATCCCAGAAATCCCCGAATCCCGGAATTCCCAAATCCTGGAATCCCCCAATCCCAAATATTCCCAGGAATTCCACATCCCCCCATTCCTGGGAATTCCTTCTCCCCCATTCCCAAAATTCCCAAAATCCCGGGAATTCTTAACCCCAAAATTCCCCAAATCCCCGGGAATTCCTAAACCCGGAATTCCCAAATTCCCGTGAATTCTTAAACCTGGAATTCCCGAAATCCCAGGAATTCCTAAACCCGGAATTCCCAAATTCCCGAATTCTAAACCTGAATTCCCGAAATCCTGAGAATTCTTTAAACCTGGAATTCCCGAAATCCGGAATTCATAAACACAAAATTCCCGAAATCCCGGAATTCTTAAGCCCAAAATTCCCCAAATCCCCGAAATTCTAAACCCTCGAATTCCCGAATTCTCGAATTCCCAGTGAATTCCCTTCTCTCCGCTTTCCCCCAGGCCGCTGGAGCTGAACCGATCCTCCTGCAGTGGCTGCAGCAGCTCCCGGAGCCGCCCCGGAATTCCAAACTTTGAGCCGGAAGTTTTCCAGGAATTTCCCCAGGAATTCCAAGCCTGGAGTGGGAATTTTTCCTGGGAATTCCAAACTTTGAGCCGGAATTTTTTCCCGGGAAATTTTTCTGGGATTTTTCCCAGGAATTCCAAGTTTTCCTGCCAATTTTTTCATGAATTTTTTTGGTGGAATTCCAAACTTTGAGCCGGAATTTTTTCCGGGAATTTGCAGGAATTTTTCCGTGAATTCCAAGTTTTGAGCCGAATTTTTTTCTGGGAATTCTCCCAGGAATTCCGAACGTTGAGCACAAAATTGTTCCTGGAGTTTGTGGGAAATTTTCCCTGGGAATTCCAAACTTTGAGCCGGGATATTTTCCGGGAATTTTCCTAGGAATTCCAAGTTTTCCTGCCAATTTTTTTTCATGAATTTTTTCCGGGAATTCCAATTTTTCCTGACAATTTTTTTTCCCCCCGGGATTTCCAAACTTTGAGCCGGAATTTTTTCCTGGAATTTGCAGGAATTTTTCCGTGAATTCCAAATTTTGAGCCGGATTCTTTTCTGGGAATTCTCCCAGGAATTCCAAACTTTGAGCACAAAATTTTTCCTGGAGTTTGTGGGAAATTTTTCCTGGGAATTCCAAACTTTGAGCCGGAATTTTTTCCCGGGAAATTTTCCTGGGATTTTTCCCAGGAATTCCAAGTTTTCCTGCCAATTTTTTCATGAATTTTTTTGTGGAATTCCAAATTTTGAGTCGGAATTTTTCCTGGAATTTTTGAGAATTTTTTCTGGGAATTCCAAACTTTGAGACGGAATTTTTCCCAGGAATTTGCAGGAATTTTCCCGTGAATTCCAAACTTGGAGCCGGAATTCTTTCCGGGAATTTTCCCCGGAATTCCAAACTTGGTGTCGGAATTTTTCCCAGGAATTTTCCCAGGAATTCCAAATTTTTCTGCCAATTTTTTTTCATGATTTTTTTCCAGAAATTCCAATTTTTCCTGACAATTTTTTTTTCCCCAGGAATTCCAAACTTGGAGTGGGAACATTTTCCAGGAATTTGCAGAAATTTTTCCTGGGAATTCCAAACTTTGAGCCGGATTTTTTTCTTGGAATTTGCAGGAATTTTTCCGTGAATTTCAAATTTTGAGCCGGAATTTTTTCCAGGAATTTTCCCAGGAATTCCAAGTTTTTCTGCCAATTTTTTCGTGAATTTTTTTGGGGAATTCCAAATTTTGAGTCGGAATTTTTCCCAGGAATTTTTCCAGGAATTCCAAATTTTGAGCCAGAATTTTTCCCAGGAATTTGCAGGAATTTTTCCTGGGAATTCCGAACTTTGAGCACAAACTTTTTCCTGGAATTTTTGAGAATTTTTTCCCGGGAATTCCAAATTTTGAGCCAGAATATTTTCCAGGAATTCCAAATTTTCCTGCCAATTTTTTTCCCCAGGAATTCCAAACTTTGCGCTGGAATTTTTCCCTGGAATTTGTGGGAATTTTTTCCCAGGAATTCCAAGCCTGGAGTGGGAATTTTTCCCGGGAATTCCAAATCTTGAGCCGGAATTTTTTCCAGGATTTTCCCCAGGAATTCCAAGTTTTCCTGCCAATTTTTTTCCCAGGAGTTCCAAGCCTGGAGAGGAAATTTTTCCTGGGAATTCCAAACTTTGAGCCGGAATTTTTCCAGGATTTTGTGGGAAATTTTTTGCGGGAATTCCAAACTTTGTGTCAGAATTTTTCCCAGGAATTCCAAGTTTTCCAGCCAATTTTTTTCATGAATTTTTTCCGGGAATTCCAAGTTTTCCTGCCAAATTTTTTCCCCAAACTTTGAGCCAGAATTCTTTCCTGGAATTTGCAGGAATTTTTCTCCTGGGAATTCCAAACTTTGAACCAGAATTTTTTGAAGAATTTGCAGGAATTTTTTTCCTGGGAATTCCAAACTTTGAGCACAAAATTTTTCCAGGATTTTGTGGGAAATTTTTCCTGGGAATTCCAAACTTTGTGTCAGAATTTTTCCCAGGAATTTTCCCAGGAATTCCAAATTTTCCTGCCAATTTTTTCCAGGAATTTTTTCCAGGAATTCCAAGCTTTGAGCCGAAATTTTTTCCGGGAATTTGCAGGAATTTTCCCCACAAATTCCAAACTTTGAGCAAAACCATTTTTCCTGGGAATTCCAACCTTCAAGCTGGAATTTTGTCTGGGAATTTTTCCCAGGAATTCCAAACTTTGTGTCACAATTTTTTCCAGGAATTTTTCCGGGAATTCCAAGTTTCCCTGCCAATTTTTTCCAGGAATTTTTTCCAGGAATTCCAAACTTGGAGCAGGAATTTTCCCTAAAATTTGCAGGAATTTTTTCCCGGGAATTTTTTCCTGGGAATTTTTTCCCTCCCATTCCAAGCTTGGAGCGGGAATTTTTTGGAATGGAAATCTGGGATGGGCCTGGTGGGAAAAATTTCCCGAGAATTCCAGGGTTTTTGGTTTTGTTGGAATTTTGGAAATTCATGATGAACTCATAATTACTAATACTAATGAATTAGAATCGACGCTTTTGCTTCATAATCAACAATTAATAAGCCAGATTTGATAATCACAACTAATCATGAATGCGCTTTTCTTAATCAGCTTCCAACGTGGAACAAATAAAATTCCAAGTGTTTAAAGCAATTTTTCTCCTTGGAATCCTTGGGAAGCCCCTCCCCCAGAGCCCAAAGAATTCCCCAAAAATTCCCAAATACTCCCCAAAGAATTCCCAAATATTTCCCCTAAAAATTTCCCAATACCCCCAAAGAATTCCCCAAATAATCCCCAAACAATTCCCAATAATTCCCAAAGAATTCCCCCAAAGAATTCCCAAAAGAATTCCTCAAGGAATTTTCAAAATTCCCAAAGAATTCCAAGAATTCCCTCAAGGAACTTTCAAAATTCCCCAAAATTCCCAAATATTCCCCAAAGAATTCCCCAAAGAATTCCTAAAGAATTCCCCAAATATTCCCCAAGAATTCCCCAAATAATTTTCAAAATCATCTCCAAGAATTTTTCATGGAATAGCCAGAGAAATTCCCCAAAAATTCCCCCAAAAAATCCCAAAAGATTCCCC